>NC_056725.1:1706332256-1706584756 GCF_019279795.1 Protopterus annectens | reverse complement strand
TCCTGATGATTATGCTACTAGCGACTATGACAGCTCATTGTTTTGATGTCTGATAGCCCTCTGACTGTGATTAGATAGGTAGCGTGCTTTCCCTTTGGCTGTTTATCTTTCATTTTTACTGTTGATAAAGATGAATAGTATCTAAATGTGGTTAATGTGCTTATTGTTGCTGTCAGATTTTTTATTTGCAGCTGAGGTGGAGTTCTGATGTTTAAATGAGGCTGATCGGTGCGTTGTTGATGTGGGACTTTTGATTTGGAAATGGTGATAAATTTCCGGTATTTGCATGTGACTATTATTATTTATAATTTATTATTGATGTGGGGTTGTTGTGTTAAGATTGTGGATGTTTTTTGGTGCATCAAGGTGACTAGCGTGTTTGCTACTTGCTATTCACCTTTTGATGTTGGACTGAGCTTGGTTTTTGGATTTGAGGGCTTTTTTTTTTTTTTTGATCACTGTTGTCTTGTGTGCGTATTGGGCTGGGAAACTTCGCCTTGCTTGATTCGTTGTGGGAAGCCTTGTATTATTAATCTATTTTAAACTCACCTACTGTTTCCCGCTGGAATCCTTTGGGACACTCTTTTAGTCATCATGCTCGTGACATGGTCTCCTGCGAATGACAGGCATCCAATATTGAAGGAAATGGCATTTCCATGATGACAAGGCACTACAACCCTTGAACTTCAGCTTTAACAGCGTGCGAACTGCCAGGTCGCAACCGAGAAGAAGGAAGATTTTCTTACCTCATCGTCAACTAACTGTACGAGACAATAAAGGCACCTTTTAGGGCTGTTTTATATACTTTTTTTTGTTTTTTGTAGGTAAAAGAAAAGCAAGAAAATTACATTTATATATAATCTCTCTTGCACACATGCCATAAAGTTAAAAAAAAGGCGCTATGAAAGAGAAATATGCTGAGTTTCTTTATTGTCATTCATTTCTAATTTAAATTTTGTGAAGTAGCCCTAGGTTCTGCAAAATCTTGCTATATAATAATAAAAAAAACACTTAGGAAAACATCTAACTAAATATATATCCATCTAAATCTCATAATATCTTGATAGTTTCTAATTGAGTGGTGTGCTTTATATTCATAGTTTATTGGATTGGGATGTCTTAAAACATGAATGCTGGTGGTTTGGGTTTCAAATGGTAGTGGTTCAAAGGAATTATATTGTCAGTTTGGACCACCTTTAGATAACCAGCTTTTCTTTGGTTGTTTTTAATAGTTGTCAAACAGAGTTGAATTGCATTTTTGGTAATCTACATTTATTTAAGAATGTTGTTGAGACTGTCTTTGAACTGCAAAGGGAAGTTGCAATATTTTTTTTACTGGTATATAATTTCATAAGCCTACTTATGGTATTTTCATTGCCTACTAAGCAACAACAAGATTTATAAGGTTAAAAATACATCAGTTAAATAAATACCCATATGCCTTAAGTTGGGGCAGGAATAGAGGGAGAAAGAGGAAGGGGAAGGAGAGAGAAAGATAGGAAGATAGTGGATAGAAGAGGAGGAGTAAGAGGGAGAGAAAAAAATGATAAAGCTGAATATGTTATTAAATCTACACAAGTTATGGGATCTATTTTGGCATGTTATTTCAACTAGTGTAGAGATAATTATCAATAATGTCTTTTTAGACGTAACTTACAAGATATATATGTCAAATACAGATTGTATTCTTTAGAATATCATCCCATGGTCCGCCCAGAGTGAACCTATGTAAATATTATTTAAGAAAATAACTCTATAAAGAATGATCTACTTCTGCCACATCTTATTTATGGTTATCTTTGCTACTGTTATTTAGTATTGTAACAGGTTTATCAAATTCAAATTATTCCCTTTTGATATTTGTACTGTTATTCTATTGTCTTTCCTATCAAAGATTTCTATAATAGATTATAAATAGCTCCATTCTATCTTATTTGTTGGATCATAGTAGGTGGTGAAGGAGAAGTAGAATGATCTAAAGATTTACAATATCTAAGAATGGAAATATATGATCATTGATTATTTAGCTATTTGCAAGCACTATTCTAGATTATCTTATTTTAGGTCATCTCAGTCCCTCTTGTATTCCCAAAACTTAGTAGTGAAACATACCTTATAAATATGTAACTAAATGGCTTGTTCATATTTATTCAGGTATTTCTGGTAACTAATATTTCTCCAAACTCATTATCATATTAGAAGAAGTAAAGGCCAAATAGTATTCATTTCGTAATACACTTTCATACTAAATTTATTAAATATTTTACACAATGCAACCCTTAGTGTTAAATCCCTTATAATCTTAACAAGTTAAGATGATTACAGTACATTAGCAACACAGTTACTTATTCATAATGCACAATTACAAGTCTACTTCCATACTGCATACTTACCTTGTTTATAATATGTTGGAGATATTGTTTAGTTTTTAGAACATAGCAAGTTGTTCAAAGTTAAGTTTGATTAATTTAACTATGATGGGGCTAACTACAACTTTCATAGAACAGACTATCAAAAGAAATAAAAAACTATAATGGAAAGACTTCAGTCGAATTAACAAATTTTTGACTGCAATGACTTATTTAATTTTAGTTCATTAGTAAGATAATTTATAATTAGACTTTTTCTATTCACAGGTTGATACTTTTGATTCCTTTTTTATAATTTATTCTTATGCATGTGTTTATTACAAGGAAATGAAATGCAGAAATTTACTTTAATACTATTAATAAGGCATTTATATGTTTAATACAGCAGATATATTTGATTCTTTACATTAGAGTTACTTAGTTGATTTTACTCAATTGAAAACTAATAGACTTGAATGAGAAGTTTATATAATTGTATAACTGGTTAATCTATAGTAACATTCACTTAGGTAGGAGCGATTGATTGTTCCTACTAGATAGATTGGTCAGTTTGAGTGACAGATGTTGCTCAAATTAGGAGTTTGTAACTCCAGGAGGGATTTGGGTGAATACTTTGGTATAAGTTTATGCAATAAGTTTTTGTTAATATTATTTCAGATGTTCACTACACTTTATCTAACCAAATTTAACTTAAACGTGCTCTATTTGAAGGTTTTATTATTTAATTCATGTATAACTATTAAAAGTATTCCTCAAGATCATATAATATCAGATCAAAAAAGAAAAAAAAAAGAAATAAAAAAGAGAAGAAAAGTCAGCAAGTTCTATTAACCTAATATAATATTTTATGACCTTTCCGAAATGTATGTCAATCAATATTAATGGCTTAAATAATCCAATTAAGAGACGATCTTTAACTAAATACCTTAAGGTACATAATTCTCAGTTAGTATTCTTACAAGAAACTCATTTATTAACTGATGGCATCTCCAGATTAGACACTAAATCTTATAAAGTACTGGCTAGTTCTGAACACTCCCAAAAAAAAGAGAGGAGTAGCTATCCTATGGAAAAATATATTACCTTTTCCTAAAATAATTGATACATTTAATGATAATAAAGGAATGTTATCTTCGGTTATTATAGAGTTTAATAATAACATTTTTACTTTAATTAATATATATTGGATTCCTGGCATTGGATTAAATACAGTTAAACAACATATTGATCCTATTGTACAATTCTCTAAAGGCAACGTAATTCTAGCTGGAGACTGTAATTGTATTTTTGATAACAAATATTCTACTACTAATGGCAAAAGAAAAATTTCAGCAGCAGCTAGATTATTAAAAGAATTCTCTGACATTTTTATGTTGAAAGATATTAATGATTATGCGGACTCTAACTCATTGTTTTATACCTTTTATTCATATAGACATAAATCATATTCAAGAATAGATAGAGTACTAGTTTCCAAAAATCTAATAGACTCTTTAACTAATACAAAAGTGATCTCATGTCCTCTTTCAGATCATAATTCCATAACTTTTGATTTATTTGTTTACTCATACTATAATGTTCAGATAAAGAGAATCCCAGCTTATATTACAAAGCTAAAATACTTTAATAATGTTATATCTATGGAAGTACAAAATTGTATTGAGTTGAATAATACAACTGATTCATCTGAAATATATATTTGGGATGCCTTAAAAGTATATATATATATATATATATATATATATATATATATATAAGTACTCTTGATTGGTATAAAAAGAAAAGGATTTCATGGGACAAAGATCTCCAAGATATGCAGTCTAAATTAGTTTGAAACTTGAGGTTTCATGTAATTCAAATAAAGAATGAAAGAAATAAACTCTTTGAACAATAAATATTTAGAAATAATACACCACAAAGTCATGATTAGTTTAGAAAAATTTAAATGTATAAACTTTTCTACAAATTCTAGGTCTTTGAATATTCTAGCTAATAAAACAAAAAGGTTAAATAAACTTAATCAAATTAATGAAATATATTCCCCCTCAAAAAAAAAGAAAGGTTTCTGGTTTACATAATATATTAAATGAATTTAGAGAATTTTTCCTCAAAATAAATCAACCAACCAATACAATAAATCCCAGACAGCATATTCAATCATTTATCAATAAAAATATTAAGAAAAGGTTAACTGAAGAAGAAGTAAAGACAATTGATAGGCAGATATCCTTTAAAGAAATTAAAGATGAAATAACTAAGCTTAAACAGAATAAAGTGCCTGGTAATGATGGTATTATTTCTGAAATATATAAAATTGTACCTGCTAAAGCTTTAACATTGTTACATGCTGTCTTTAATTTAGCTCAAAGTAACAATATCATTCCCCCATCCTGGAAGTATACTTTTATATCTCCTATTTTAAAACCTGATAAAGACCCTACTAAATGTTATTCATATAGACCCATTTCCTTATTAAATACAGATTATAAAATATTCATGTCCATATATACAGATAGACTCAAATACTTTCTACCTAATTTAGTTGTTGCAGATCAAACAGGATTTATAATAAATAGAACCACTTATGATAACATTAAAAGAATAATTACATTAATTGAATCAGTAAAAATTTTAAATAATAACTTAACTCAAGTTAGCCTGGACATAAACTGTGCCTTTGATTCAATCAATTGAGAATATCTATTCATTCTATTAGGGGAATTAAACTTCTCTAAAACTTTCATTAATCTTATCACCCAATTATATTATGGTAGTCAAGCTTATATTAAAATTGGCTCAAATGTTTCACAAAATATACCCATCATAAAAGGAACCAAACAAGGTTGTCCTCTATCACCTCTTCTGTTCACATTGATTATGGAACCTTGGACAAATCTAATTAGGGAAAATAAAATATGCAAGGTTATAATTTAAGTTGTAATGAAATATCTAAAATTCAGTTGTTTGCAGATGATATATTGATTACTCTGGGCAGAAATAATCCCACCTTACAAGAACTTTTTGAAGATATGGACACTGTTCAAAGAAACTCAGGTCTCATATTCAGCAACAATAAAACACACATTCTTTTAGTTGGTTCAAAAATTTATAGTATACATGATGAATATAAACAATTTATTTCTCAATCTCATCAAATAACATATTTAGGTATTATTGTTACAACTAATAATAAAGATATCTTACAAATAAATTTCAATAAAAGTATAACAACTATATGAAATCTAATAAATAAATTGAATAAGGTACCATTTTCAATGGATGAAAAACTTGCAATTATAAAAATGATTTTGCTTCCTAAATTATATATAATTTAGTCTATATCTATACCCCCTCTCATTTAATAATCAAAAAATGTAATATGTTGATTACGAAATTCCTTTGGCATCCTATTAAACCTAGGATTGCACTTATCATATGTATAGTTGGGAAAATGGAGGTAATTCATTACTGAACTTAGAGATCTACTCAATTTCATCAGTAATTAAAACAATTTCATATCTAATAGATTTAGAATACTTTGCAAAATGGAAAGTGGCACTAATTATTTTATCTCAAACTTCAAAAAATAATAACAGTCCACATATGGTAAATTTAGTAAAAATTTATTTATTTGGAGACTAAAAGCTTATTTTAACAATTACTCTTCTATAACATTTAAATCTAACTGTATCACTTTAATCTTGAGATCTTTTAAAATTATATACATAGGTTCAAAATATATGAGAATTGGTTATTTCTTATTTTCCTCATTGCTTTTACACAATGAACTATATTCTCTGCAAATTATACTAAAATGATGATATTTAAACTAAAAAAGTTAATATTTTGGCACCAATTGATAAATAATAATGAACTGAAACCAATTAATATACTTATGGACAAACATGGTTTTGATACTGTCTTATGGTTAGATTTACAAGAAGCCAGAAAATATATATTTGATAAACTTGATTTAATTTTCCCACCTACCAAGAAAGTTGTACCAAAGCTTATACACTATTTAATATTATCTACTCAACATAATCTTCCTACTAAAAATAACTTGTCATCTATTTATAGGGCAATTAAATTTGATTTAGAAACACATCCAGATAATTATTGGAATGTTTTTTTCTACCATCAATAATTGTAACCCTACAGAAAATAACAAGTTAGATATTCTTCAGTCAGCAAGTATGACTACTTCTTCACTTAGATGGAGAATATTTATATGGAGATTTTTGAAAAAAATCATTTCTCACTCCATATAACATGAGCAAGATAACTAAGGAAAATACTTCCTGTTGGAGATGTAATACTATAATAAATGCAGATTGGTCACATATATTGTACAATTGCCTACTTTAAAAGAAATTTTGGGATGATATAAATATTTTTTACAAGCAATCTTTACAGATAACTTTTTACTTACCAAATCACTAGTGTTATTTAACACTCCAGTCCCAAATTGTGTGAAGAAGAATAAAAAAATTCTACTTTGGTCTGTTTTATCCATTGCCAGGAAAATAATCACAAAAAAATGGAAATCATCATATGTACCTTCATCACAAGATTTTAAAGATCTTTTCTTTGAAGTATCTGAACTAGAAATGTTAACTATTAATACAGATATGTTAGGAATACAACTTTATATAATCAGTGTAAAAGTATACATGAATTATTAGAAAAATCTTCTTCTTCTTTCGGCTTTTTCCCAATTAGGGGTTGCCACAGCAGATAACCTTGTCCGCTCATGATTGGCAGTGGAGTTTTACAGTGTCGGGTTGCCAGCCTGGTGCCCAACCTTCCACAGAAAGCACACACACGCACACACTCACACCTAGGGCCAATTTAGAGTGTCCAATCCACCTGCAGCAGCAGCATGTCTTTGGGATGTGGGAGGAAACCGGAGCACCCAGAGGAAACCCACGTGACCACAGGGAGGACATGCAGACTCCGCACAGAAGGCACCCCAGCCGAGGATCGAACCGGAAAACCTCTTGCTGTGAGGTGGCAATGCTAACCACTGCACCACCGTAGCCACCCACATGAATTATTAGAAAAAATAACAAACCTAAATTATTTTCTTTTTTTTTATATATATATATGTCGATATTAATTGTATATTTTAAATGTCATATAGTGAACATTGTTGTACATAGTTTTGTTATTTATGTTTTATATTCGTTTCTCTTGTTTTTAATTTTTATTTATTCTTAAAATAGTTCAGTCTTATTGAAACATTTGTTAATGTCAGTAATGATTCCAATAAACTTGTTTAAAAAATAAAATAAAATGCTGTTTTAATGTCTGGAAGTGAAATAAAAATATTTTACAGGCTGCAAAAAAAAAAAGTGTGTGTGTGTGTGTGTGTGTGTGTGTGTGTGTGTGTGTGTGTGTGTGTGCATTAGTGTGTCTGAAAGTATTTGTGAGTGTGTAAACATGTGGGTGAAAGTAGTTGGTGACCCGTCTCACCCAGTACAACTACCATTGCCATAGCTTACAAGTGTTGTAGAGGTTTTTAACTATGTAGATACCTTGGGACACTCCACAACCTATAAGCTCTGTGGTGTGTGTGATAACTGCATAACACTATAATACCAATAACCACAAAGCTAGAAGTTCTAATATGAGTCCTGGCAAATGTGTGTGTGTGTGTGTGTGTGTGTGTGTGTGTGTGTGTGTGTGTGTGTGTGTGTGTGTGTGTGTGTGTGTGTGTGTGTAAGTGTGTATATGTGTAGGTTACAGTATTTTGTAGCCTCTCTCACCACGTACATCCCCCATTGTCATAATTTGCAAGGCCTGGTGATGTCCCTCGCTTTAGAAGTACCTTTGGACAAGTGGCACCCCATAACCTCCGTGGCGCGTGCGATAAATGCGTAACAATGTAGTAACAGTAGATAGGTAGGGATTCTACTCCTAGTCCTGGCAAATTTGTGTGAAAGAAGAGTATCTTGTGTGTGTTTGTATGCTAATGACATCCATTGGTTGGGCATGGATTCATATTTTATGCCATGGTACACATAGTACACATTCCTAAGTCTACTGTATGAGGTCCACTGATCACATCAACCGTAGTGGTATCTGTAGACACTCTTCAGTCCTATAAGCCCTGTGCAACAGTATGGAATAGTATGGTACGAATAACAAGATATGTTGGTCTGCTAATGGCAGTACTTGCAAGTGCGCGTGCGCACATGTGTGTGTGTGTGTGTGTGTGTATGTGTCTGTTTCTGTGTGTGCGTGTGTGTGTCTGTGTGTGCGTGCACATTGGTGTGTATAGCAGTGGTTGTGAGTGTGTAGACTTGTATGCGACACTATTATGAGTACTCACACACCCCCAGTACAGCCACCATTGCATTACCTCACAAGGTCACATGATGTTATTCACCTTAGAGGTACCTTGTAACACTCATCACACTAGTAGTTCTGTGCCACCTGCAATAACTACATAATAGTGTGGTACCACAACTTAATGGGTAGGGGTCCCAAACCCAACACTGGCAACTGTGATCCTATGTGTGCATATATGTGTGTTTGTTGTGTGTGTGTAAACAGTATTCACTGTGTGTTTGGTCGACACAATATCCTTTGGGGTTGAGGGTGTTAGTAATCTGAGGTGTGTTCCACCTACCACACTTACCATTGTCTACTATACTAGAGCTGATGTCAACCACCATAGACTGAGATACAACCCCTCAGCCCTATAATCTGTGATGCACATGCAAGAACTGTTATGCAGATGTGGAAAATGTTTGCAGATACAGCTGTACTCTGAAAATGACGTGGTTGATGTGTTACTACACTGCCATACCCCTTGGTGATGTCTGCAGGGCCAGTCCTGCTGACACACAGACACCTGGAACACAAACAGAATAGAGCAAGTGAGAACACATTCACTTAGTGTTACTAACACCAATAATGCATCATGGCTGAAAAGGTACACACACACTCTGATGTGTACCCATTGCAAATACCAGATGACAGCACGTTACACAGCATTAAATAGCTACACTCTACTAAAGTCACCCTATACATCAGACCCATATAAGCATGCCCCTGCATCAATGGTATGGATGGCATGGATGTGGGATAGATATCATGATATGCACAGGGTGTTGTGTGGGTTTGCCAGAAGCCAAGGCTGGGCCACATAGTTGGCATCATATGTGTGTGTTTGGGGGATGTTCATTAAATGAGCAGTGCAGGGGTGGTGTGTGTGTGTGTGTGTGTGTGTGTGTGTGTGTGTGTGTGTGTGTGTGTGTGTGTGTATGTTTGTGTGTGGAGTTGACTTTTCTGATGGTGATGTGTGTGTGTTTGTATGCACACAGTCACATCATGTGGGTGCCCTACACAGGGGTATTTTGGACAGCTGTGGGCTGTACATGGCAGGGTGTACAGTTCACCATCTGTGGCTACGGGCATGGGAACTGGGCCTGCCGGGGGTATCACTGGCACCACCAGGGCCAAGTCCAGATGCAGTACTACTACCCGCTGGTGACTGCTGCTTGCTGGATCCATGTCTCTGTTGGGACTGGCCAGGATCACATGCCCATGGCCTGCTGTGTCATGGCGTGGACAGCACACCCCCTTCAGTAGTGCTGATGGTCCTGGTAGCATGGGAATGTGATGGTGCACAGCCACATATACCCTCAGCTGATCCTGGTGCTGCCCTACAGCCACATGGCTGCTGGCCAGTGTCCACCAAACACTCAGGTACAGATATTCCACGGTCAAGGAATGCCAAGGTCTCCCCCTACCATCTATCCATGACCCCAGTATGCTCACAGATAGCTGCAGTGAGTTCATAGTACCATGGACACCAGGGATGTGCTCATCCATGACCCTGCGTATATGTCTGGTATTATGCTCATTATGTGCCTGTGCCCCCATGACAGCCTGAAACATGCGTCTGGTGACTGCTGCCATGGCACTTGCAACAGAGGCATGACAGGCTGCAGTCCTCCTCCAAGCACTCCTGCCATCTGCCTGTGTGGGACCTCGCCAGCACTCTGGTTATGGCTAGTGCCTGCACCTTCACTTGCCATAGTCACCACAGTAGCCTGTTACATGCCACCACCTGCCAACTGTCCATTATCTGTGGCCACTGGTGAAGGGGTATGTGTGGCCATTCTGTGTATGGGGATGGGTTTGACAATAGTGGGATGCCAACCAATGGCACAATATCAGCCCCTGACAATCCCACCTGTGGCTCAATTTGAGTATCATCATGGTCAAATTCTGAAGAGACACTGCCGTCAGTATCAGAGTGGGAGGGATTGCAGCCACCATGTCCACCTGTGAGGAAAAAACAACATATGTAAATCACTACTGGCACTATAAGGTTTGCTGGAACACACACACACACACACACACACACACACACACACACACACACACACGTGCACATGCACACACACACACAAGTGAGGTGCCTCAAAGGCATTACACAGACCTCACATTAGCCAACTGGGGGCATTCACGACACACAGTCAGACAATAACATGCACACTCTGGACGGACCCTCAACATCATGCAGTGCAGCCATTTTCAATTACCGTTACTACTAATATACACCTCTGGAATACGTGAGTGTTGTTAGTAGGTGATGGCCGTTCACCTAGCACAAACTACACCCATGTAAACTATTGCTTTTCACCTGTATAGCACTGTGACAACCCCTGCAGAACATACACCCCAACTGTACAGGGTTTTGCTGAATGTTTACATGTGTGGCTCATTTGTTTGGTCTGATTCTCACAACACCTGTGTTTGTCTGATACATTACTGTGTTGGCCTGTGGATTGGTGTCACTAAGTAATGTCCTAATTGGAGATGCAGACTGCATAACCTGCAGTGCAAGTATTTTAAAACAAAGCCAGTTATTCAAACAACTTTCCAAGCTTACAGTGGATATAGTAAGTGTACACACACCTGTTAACATGCCAGGTGTTTGTGATATATCACATGAGATCTAGAAAATCAGAAGAAAAAATAAAGCCAGCAACTGGATGGCTGAGAATAATTAATTTATTAATCAGACATTATAAAGACTTCGATCTCACAGACCGGTTTCGGCATAGAGTTAGCTTAGCCTTCTTCATTGTGAAAAAACAGCAAACAAAATGGAAGTCCTTTAATACAAAAATGTTAATTAGAAGCAAAAATACTCAAACATGATTGGTGAACTCATGAATAAAACATAAATAAGACATTCAAAGATGTTCATTAAGTCCTGGATAAAAAAGGGCACCTAACTTGATTATCCATTTTTTCTCTTTAATATTTAATTTATTATGCCAGCCAGATTTCACTGTGCGGCCACCTAGAATTTTGTCAATAACAAAAAAAAATGAAACCTTGCTGTAGGGTGTTTTAATGTGTGTTTATAAAGCGCAATACTGGGTTTTTTACATTTAACATCACTAAGATGCTCTGAGATGCGTAACTTGAATGGCCTCGATGTCTGTCTTACATAGAAACAATGGCAACTGCAGCATACCATATAAATTATCCAGTCACTATTGCAATTAGCAAAAAATTTAATGTCATATACAGTGCTACAATTGCTGCTTGAAAATTCTTTGGTCTTTAAGACATGTTTACAATTAGTACAATGGCCACAAGGTACACATCCTATAAGTTTATCACCCAGCAAAGTGGTTTGTGTAATTTGTAACAACATTGATTGTGAATGGTGTTTGTAATGATTAAAATAAGTACCTAGGTTTTTACCCTTTCTAAACGAAAAAGAGCAATTTAGTGGTATCACAGAAGACAATGCAGGATCAGCGGACAGAATATTCCAATTTCTTTTAATAATATTAGTGAGTTGTCCAATATTCCTGCCATAGGTGGTAATAAATCTGAGTGAAGCGGAAGAAGAGCCTGATTTCTGTTTATAAGTGAGCAGATCATCCCTGCTCAGTTGTGATGCATACCTTTTAGCAATAGTGATATGGCCTGGTTGATATGTTTTTGCTTATCTAGAAAATCAGGTCATAACATTGCCATCATTTCATATGACATATGACCTGTGCAATCCAAATGAATATATCCT
This sequence comes from Protopterus annectens, assembly GCF_019279795.1. Taxonomy (NCBI): domain Eukaryota; kingdom Metazoa; phylum Chordata; order Ceratodontiformes; family Protopteridae; genus Protopterus; species Protopterus annectens. Next base: position 1,706,572,327 of record NC_056725.1, on the reverse strand, counting down.
ATTGGGCATAGGTGTGGGCTCTGACTCAGCTAGTGCAGAACGTTGTATGTGTTCTGGTGAAGCCATCGTTTTGTTGATATGGCTGTATGGTTTGGGCCATTGTTGTGTGGAAAAGTGGAATTCTTCACCATCCACAGCTATGTGGCAGACACCAGAACGTTTTGTAGCCACAAGGGACCAGTGTTGAACTGTTTATAATCCCCCCTAACTTGGCTACAGCCCCAGGTCCAGCTTGTGAACAGCAACCTCAAAGCAGGACACTGCCACCCCCATGCTTCACCGTGCGGTTGATGTTGTTGTGGTGATGTGCAGTGGTGATATTGTGCCAAACACACCTGTCAGAATTGTGGCCACTGAGTACAACTGTGGTCCCATATTACCATAACACATTTTCCCACTTGCTTTTTGGAGACCTGATGTATTGTTGTCAGACTTTCACCAGGCCTGGATATTGTTTGGTGTGAGGAACTTCTGCCATCTTCCAACCCTACCCTATAGGCCGGACATATGGAGACCATGGAAGGTTGTTGTGACATGTAGTACACACCCAGTACGTGATGGAGATTCCTGCTACTCCTTCACTGTTGTTGTAGGGCTCCTGGCAGCCTCCCTGGCCAGTTTTGGTCTTATATTCTCATAGACTTTAGTGGGATGTCCACTCCTTCGCAATGTCACTGTAGCCCTGTATTTTCAACATCTTTTGATGACTGCCTGCACTGTGTTCCATGGTATGTGCAATGCTGAGGAAATGTTTGGGTACCCTTCTCCAGGCTGATACATCTCAAACATGTGGTCCCTTATCAGCTTCTTCAGCTCTATGTGATCCATAGCTGTTGCTGTAGCAGGCAACTGGGTATATGTTAGGATAATCCTGGTAGGACAGCTGGCCGTTAGTTGCTGTAATCAAAGAGTCTCTGTAATTGATGGTTGTTGTGTACCCAATAAGATGTACTGCTGTAGTTATATTGAAAGCTGCCTCAAGACAGTAGTAGCTTCATCCTGTGCACACATATGTATCTAAATTGTTGTACTATTGTTATGTGTCATTATTGTTACCCTAACAGATTTGTTTGCTTTACAGTTGAATTGTACAGGTCATAGGTCACATGAAAGGTTGGCATTATTCCGAACTTGTCTGTTGTGCTCTCATTTTCTTTATCACACATACCTGGCATTCTAACAGGTGTGTACACCATCTATGTGCACTGTTGTTGTTGTTTGTCTTTTCGGCTTTTCCCGGTTAGGGGTCACCACAGCGGAACTCTGGTCCGTTAATGATTGGCAGTAGATTTTTATGGTGCCGAGTTGCCAGCCCGACGCCCAACCTTCAATCAAGGCACGCCCATTCACGCATGTCTTAGTTATACAATATGACCCTAGTTCTGGGCGTTTGTCTCCCCCATTTTTTCAGTCTTTGTCCAGGTGTCCTGCAGTGACAGGTTGTGAGGTATGCTACAGATATGTGACATCTCCTGCAAATAGACCCCTGTCATGACCATCATGATGCAATACAGTAAACAATACCAAGGTGAACATGCAGATATTGCCAAATGGCTGAGTGTAACAGTTGTGTGCATAGTCACATGCATTAACTTTAGCATGCCTGTGGTACTGGTAAGCCACAACAGGGAAACCCCATACTTACTGGGTTCAGGCTGCTGTCCCATGTGCAGACCAGGGGGACCTATGTAGTTGTGAGGGACAAGTATTGTCAGCAGATTCACATTAAGCATTGGTACAAGATGAACGCTACGTTACTGCATAGGTACAGTACACACTATGATATTACATAATTTGCTGTCCTTCACCATAGATGTGCACTTGTGTGCATTACTACACCCCACCCACTAATCCATTTTACACTGACATATGCATCTAGAGACTCTGTAGAAGACAGTTTAAATGTTACCTCATTACATTGATGTGCACTTTGGCCTTACTTGGATGCTCCTCGTCTGTTTCCTGGGTGCCACCCACCTAAACAACTGCTATTTCATGTGTTTGAGTTTGTGTGGGGGCTACCCCAAGGTTGCCAAGGAGCTCCTTTGTCGCCATAAGTGGGGCCTGTGCGGCTGGTCCCCCACTGGTAGCAGTAAAGTCCCTCACTACAGCAGCAGCCCTTTGCCGGGCATGATGTATCAGGTCAGTTCCTCTATGCCTGACCTGATTGTATGTGCGTCCATGGTGGCCCAACACATTCACTCTGTGGACGATCTCATCCTACAGGGCAGTCTGCTCTTGCAGATTTTGCCGGCTACGGCCAGAAAGGATGGGCATAGTTTAAGATTACAGCTTCTGTGATGGCTGTTGTCTCCGCATTGGTGTAAGGCATTTGCCGCTGCATGACACTTGGAGAACAGACATAGGGAAATGCATCATAGGACCTCAGACATTGCCCAGAGTTCTTTACAGAGCCAGCACATGCATATGGACTATTAGCCACCACTTACAAACACATCATACCCCTGAGCCTGGCAGCACTGTCTCAACATGCATTGTACTCCTGGTCCTGATGTGTCATGTTCCCCCCAATGATGGCCAGTACATTGCATATCCACCTATACGGATGGTGATCCAGGGTGGTGATGTTTTCTCTAAACTTGTCTGCATCAGGTTGGCTGTAGCTATGGTGTGTGTGCATGTGCTGTGATTGACCACCATTACAGGGTGGGTTGGGTTGGTGCCTCTGAGACTGAAGACATATCTGAAGATGGCCTTGTGATTGCCCTTAGTGGATGTGTCCAATTTGTACTCATAGTTAGCCTTACAGTAATTCACCTGTGACCTGTTATGCTCATTCAGACAAAGGTTGACATGCCACCCAGTTAGTGCCTTCTCCTACTTTACCCTGTACAACCAGTATAGCATCACATTATGTGCTTTGTGCATTGCTACTGTCCAGCAAAGGGGTTTTCTCTGTTTTGATGGAGACAGGTTTTACAAGTATGGTTTTGCTGAGGCCATACAGCTATGTGAATGGTCATATATCTGTTTGTAGTAGGTATGGACACAGGGTCAGAACACAGTTGGCCACCTCTACAATTTCAATGTGATACTCATGCTTATTATACTACCCATGTCTGTGTCAGGGCATTGACACCACCAGTAGCTGTAGAGGTGTAACTCTGTTGGATGCACAGAAACTAAGGCTACACACGTGTACAACATGTACGGCTTATTCACCTGACATTTTGCATCCCATGTCAGCTGTTATGAGGCAGCCAGGTATACCTACCCATACATGCCTATGCACAAGTAATACCTGCTATACATTTCTGTTCTATGTCAGTATGGCACACTGTAATGACAGTCTTGCTGCTCAGTCAGTCATGTCAACCTGTTAGGGTAGGACATCTGTAGGACAACATACATACATGGTAGGCTATGGGCCGCAATTAGTGACACTTTCTTCATATTGCTGTAACACACATATGTCATTTGATAGTGCAGTAACCTTTGCATTCACAGACATCCCCTGGAGGATGTCTGATGCTCATATGGCAGGCAGAGAGGTGAAAGTCTAGGTGTGTAGTTTTGAGGGTAGAAACTGGTAATGTTGTGAGTATGACTGATATTAGGACAGAGCTAGCTGATATGCTGGACAGAGGAAAGGTGGATATATTGTGTGTGCCAGACACCAGATAGAAGGGTGTACAACTGTGTGTATTGGAGTCGGGTACAAATAGTTCTGTCATGGTGTGTATAGGAGGGGAAATGGTGTAGGGGTTAATCTGAAGGAACATTATGCCAAGAATGTTTGTGGAGGTGATAAGAGTGTCGGGTAGACTGTAGTTCAGGAGGCTGGGAATTGATGGTGTAATATTAACAGTTGTTAGTGCATATTCTCCGCTAATTGTGTGTGTGATGGATGAGACAGACCGTACTTTGGTGTGGTTGGATGAAGTGGTGATGCCTGTACTAAAAGGTGAGTGGTGATTGGAGCAGATTCCATTGAGCATGTTGGTGAAGGGGACAGAGGGGATGCAGAAGTGATATGTAGGTATGGTTTAAGCAAAGGAATGCAGAAGGTGAGATGGTGGTGGAGTTTGCAACAGAGGTTGGACATGGGTGTGGTGAATACATAGTATTACAAGACCAAGGAGCATAGGGTGACATACAAGAGTGGAGGAAGATGCCCATAGCTGGATTATCTCCTATGCAGGTTGGCCTGTTTGAAGGGGATTGGTAACGGTAAAGTGGTGACAGGGGAAAGTGTAGTTAGGCAGCATGGAAGGTTGGTCTGTGGGATGACATTGGTGATCACGAAGAGGGGGAGGAGTGTGAGGGTAGCACCATGGATCAAATGGTGGTTACTGAGAAAGGGTAATTGTGAAGTTGAATTCAGGGAAGAGTTAAGACAGGCAGTGGGTGGTAGTGAATAGTTAGCAAATATCTAGGTAACTAAATCCGAGCTAGTAAGGGAGATGAGTAGAATGGGGCTTGGTGTGATATCTACCCAGAGGAAGGAGGACAAAGAGACCTGGTGGTGGTATGAGGAAGTACAGGGGAGTATACTGAGAAAGAGTTTGGTCAAGGAGAAGTGGGATTGTCAGACAGATGCAGAAAGTAGACAGGTGTATAGGGAGATGGGGTGCATTTCAAAGAGAGTGGTGGCAGAGGCTGAGGATGGGGCATCTGAAGGGTTGTATGTCAAGTTGGACACCAAGGATGAAAAATAGGACCTGTACCAATTGGATTGACAGAGACATGTAGCTATGAAGGATGTGCAGCAGATAAGGCTGAGAAAGGATAATGGTGGAACTGCACTTACTAGCGAGGAGAGTGTGTCGAGCAGGTGGAAACAGTACTTTGATGGGGTGTTGAGTGAAGAGAATGAGAGAGTGAGAAAGTTGGATGATGTGGGAATGGTGAATCAGGATGAGCAACAGATTATCAAGGGGGGAGTAAGGATAGCTATGAAGAGGTTTAAGAATGGAAAGGCTATTGGTCTAGATGACATACCTGTGGAAGCATGGATGTGTTTAGGACAAATGGCAGTGGTCTTTTTAACTGGATTGTTTACTGTAATCTAGGAAAGTGAGAGGATGTGTGAGGAGTGGATGAAATGTGTTTGGGTACTGATTATGAGAACAAGGGTGGTGTGCAGAGCCGTAGTAACTACAGAGGGATAACACTGATCAATCATAGCATGAGGTCATGGTAAAGGGTGGTGGAAGCTAGGCTAAGAAGGGAGATGAGGATTACTGATCAGCAGCGTGGTTTCATGCCAGGATAGAGCAGTACAGATGAAATGTTTGCTCTGAGAGTGTTGATGGGGACATACAGAGAAGGTCGGACATAGCTGCATTGTGTCTTGGTGGACGTACAGACAGCCTATGACAGGATACCTAGAGAGGAGTTGTGGTATTGTATGAGGTGGTCAGGAGTGGCAGAAAAATCTGTAAGAATGCTATAGGATATGTGCAAGACTAGTGTGACAGCAGTGAGTTCTGCATTAGGAGTGACAAGTGTGTTTAAGGTGGAGGTGGGAGTACATCAGGGATCAGCTATGAGCCCTTTCTTATTTGCAGTGGTGATGGACAGGTTGACAGACATGATCAAACAGGAGTCCCCCTAAATTGGGCTGTTTGCAGATGACATTGTGGTCTGTAGTAAGAGTAGAGAACAGGTTGAGGAGACCCTGGAGAGGGGGAGGTATGGTCTAGAGGGGGAGGAATGGTGGTCAGCAGGACTAAATGGAATATATGTGTGTGAATGGGAGGGAGGATGGAGGAATGGTGAGGATGCAGGGAGTACAGTTTGCTAAGGTGGATAGGTGTAAATACTTGGGAACAGCAGTTCAGAGTAATGGTGAGTGTGGGGAAGAGGTGACAACATGAGTGCAGGCAGGATGTGGTTGGTGGGGAAGAGTGTCATATGTGATTTGTGACAGACAAGTACATTGAGTGATAGGGAAGGTCTACAAGAGGGTAGTGACACCAGCTATGTTATATGGGTTGGAGACACTGGCATTAAAAAAAGAGATACAAGTCAGAGCTGGAAGTAGCAGATTTACTGATGGTATGATTTGCACTGGGTGTGGTCTAGGAGTGTCACAGTTGGTATTGTGCAACACACACTCCAGTAGTAGTCATATGTGAGCCATCCTTTCCTGGGTTGACTCAGGGCCCTGAGCTGTGTTCTATGTCACTGCAGACAGACACAGTTTCTATGGCCTTAGGTTCTGCTCAGCAATATATCAGTACAGCGTGTGTTGTTGACACATAATATTGTTTGAACTTCATATTTTCCACGTTTCCATACCCCTTACTACATTCCATTACAGGCTTGATTGTTTGACATAGCTATGTTTATTTGTTTTCAGATCAGTTGGTATACTCCATCAGTCTCAGTGTGTCTGTCTGTCTTTCTATTTGTTTGTGTGTGTGTGTGTGTGTGTGTGTGTCTCTCTTTCTCTCTCTCTCTCTCTCTCTGAGACAGATGTAGAATATACATCTGTTTTGCATAGGCAGCATCTTGCCTTTAGTAGGTAATGCTCATGCGCAGCTCATGGCCTGTGCACCACTTGGACTCCCCCACTTGCTAATTGCATGTGGAACAGCTGTGGTATCATTCCCATACCAAGTAGCATGGAAAAGCACTCCTATAACTGAGTACCTCATGTGGGTATTGCCCCTTTCCCCAGCCTGGGAGGAGTACTTCATGGAGGTGTGTGTGATAAACAGCATCACAGAGTATAGTTGGAAATACATCTTATGACAAACACTGTGGAGACAGCCCAACAAACTGGGGGAGAATGTTCAAGACATAGGGACAGAATGTACGTATTGCTGTTATACAGTTGAACTGATGCTAGTTTGACAGGGTTTGTGTGGATATGGCTGTTCTGTATGAATTTAAGTCTGATAGTGTTTTGTGGTTGACATAACTTCCAAATGGAGGGCTATCCACAGACTACCCTGAGTTTGGACTTATATTTGGTGTGTTACACATTTTTTGGCCTTGGAAATTCAGTTGCATACTCTGAGGACTGCAGTCAGTAAATTGTAACATCCATGTGTGTTTCTGTGACGTCATATCTCTCAGAACAGATATGTTACAAAAACCCTGTTACACCAGCAACTCTCTCAGTTTATGACAACAGTATTTCAATAATGACTCTGTGTTTGGGCCATTGCCCCCAAATATGTCAGGCTTTGTACAGATGTCATGCTGTAAGAGGTGTATAGGTGTAGTATATCATTATATAGTGACTTCCTTCCAGATATCATCCCAGTGATGTGTCAGACTGCCAGACATGTTACGTGTAGAAGGCCTTAAATATGAGGATGAAGCCTGGATGTTCTGTGGTACTCTATTACAGTTGAGAGGCCTGTGTATTTCTGGTAATTGTTGACAGACTGTCAGGACTGTCTAGCATTGTATTGTGAATGTGTTATTTGGCCTGTGTGTGTGTGTGTGTGTGTTTGGGGGGGGGGGTAGATATAAGTGTTGAGAGTCCTTTTCTAGCTGACTTTGCATGCTACTCCAGCTTCTGGTGCTCTATCAGCTGTATATGTTTGTAGGCACAGACTGAGACATGTCCCATAGCACAGTCAGACATCAGGCTACACTGTGAATTGGGCCAGTATATATAGGGGTAGTGTGTGAGTGGCAAACATGCTGATGATTTTGTTCACACAGACTGCTCCTGTGGCTTACCAGTATGTCACTTTGAATGTGGTGAGATTGGTTCTGGGTATGCACTTTCACGCTGGTATCTGTTAGTCAGTGCTGTTACATCCCTGTAGTGCCTGATATATTTGCAATTACATGTGTATTCCCCCATAGCAAAATTGGGTTTCTGTTGTGTCAGTTTGCCTGTAGTTTAGACTAGTTTCCCTACTGTGATGTTATGTCCCGATGTTTATCAGATGTACTGTTGCCTGGCCACCATACATGTTGTGTATGTCTGACACATCAGTGGGATGATGTGAAAATGTGTGTCAGGGAGTAGTAGGGAGCAATTTGGTTTTGGACTTGGGCTATTCCAGTCAATATATGATACAACAGACATGAGGGTGTTATTGCATCAACTGTGTCACCTTATTTACTCCAGTATTTGAGATATGTTCCCAGTTTCATGGCTCCCCCCCCCCCAGGGCTTGGTCCAGATTTGTTGCACTAAGGGGTTCTGAGCATACCTCTCGACTGGCCAGATTGTTTCAGACTGTCCAGGATTATTGCTCATATGTATGTTCTGTTCCACAGAATCATTGTTTTCATTTCTGCGGTAAATCACTGTGATGATGTGAGGATTTCTGTCTGTAAATGATGACATACATTTCAGTTTCAGAACTCACATCCTTTTGAATATGTATGCTGACATGAACCTTGTTACGGTAGGAATATTCTACATTTATAACTGCAGTACGTACAATATGTCCCTGTTCTTGGACCATTATCCCCCCATTATGACAGCCTTTGTTCAGAATCATTGCACTAAGAGGTGTAGAGGTATGGTGCTGGGTATGACTCCACTACATGTTATTGGCATATATATATATATATATATATATATATATATATATATATATATATATATATATATATATATATATTCACTTCATAACACTGAAAACTGAAAACACATATCATACATATACTGAGTTTAAACAACATAAATCATAGCACTTTCCACCAAGTGTACAGTTGGTACACTTGGTGGAAAGTGCTAGGATTTATGTTGCTTAAACTCACCCCAGGATTCACGAAGCCTCCGTGTAAGAGTTATAACTCTTACACGGAGGCTGCAGTTAAACGGAGTGATGTCAGCATGCTTTGCATATTCATGAGAGCATGCTGAATCACACCTAAGTCTAACACGGTCAGTGTAAGACAGTAGGGGGCATGTCCGTAGGCTGAGCCCTGCAAGCGGACACGCCCCCAGAAGTGTAAAAGTGCCCAAAGTAAACACCCACAACAGAGTCCACGGAAATGTGAATAAACACAACACAACACATGCCCCCACAGACTATGAACATAAAATATATATAAATGAACATGTTATATATATTTTTTAAATTGTAAAGATGTTTAACCGTGAGTGTGCTCGTTTGCGCGGGCGTGCCCGTAGTGCAGCTACAGTTAGCAGTCAGTGGGAAAGCATATAAGAACTAAATATGCAAAATAAACCAGGAAGCAATAGCGTAGCGGTAGAGATGTTGGCTGAAGAGCAGGCATTCATGGTTTGAGCCCCCACAACACCAATTTTTTTTTTTCAAAATAAGCAGGAAACAAGTCCCTGACAAATATGTACACATAAAACCACAATTTTTGTAAAATGTAATGAAATAGCCCATTTGTATTGAAGACATGTGAGGTAACAAAAGAAGAAAAAATGCCAGATGTGCTCATAGCTGAGCTACAGTTTAACAGAGTGAGTGCATGTGCCCGTAGATGAGCAGTGGTTTAACTGGTGCAAAATGAGTGCCCGTAGCTGACCAGTGGTCTAACAAGCTAAATCTATGTGCCCCTAACTGAGCTGAGCGTAATATGCGTGCCGATAGCCAAATGAGGCTTAAAGCAGCGTACCCCATTTGCGCGGAGCTGTGCACCGCGCAAACGAGCTAACCGACGGGCAACATTGAGCAAGCCGTATCAAAACTGCCTTTACACAGACACACCCCTCAGCATGTCTAGACAGTCATGAAAAATAAAAAGCAGTGGCCAGGTTTGAACCCAGGATACTATACACCATAGTCAAGGTACCAAACCACTAAGCCACGACAGCAGTACCTAGAAATGCAATAATAGCTAATATATAGGAATGAGTACAAACTGGAGCATGACAATGCAGGTTTACTGAAGTTGATACAATTCCAAAATGGCCAATCACAGATATGTGCGGGAAAAACGGACTATATAAGCCCCATAGGTGGGAATACACAGCATAAACGATTGTAGAACTGACCTGCAGGCAGAATGACAGGAGTAGGAGAGGGTAGTTGCTTCCAAGCGCAGAGGTGGGGTTGAGTCCAGGTACATGGTCTGGCTCCTAGTCCATAATCATGAGGCCTAACTCATGCAGGGCCACGTCCTCTGGGGAGCATACAGGGCCGAGGCGTGATCTCACCAGTGCCACAGGGATTCCAAGGACTAGTGAGCAGGTCCGTCACCACCATGCGGACCTGAAGAGACGCAAGCAAGACCAACTGAACCTTTGGATCCAAGAGGCCCGGCAAACACCCAATGCCCCACTACTGAGTAAGTAACATTTAATTATGTATGTAAGAAATTAAACTAGCTGATATTATGGAGATGTGTATTCCAATATTACTTCATTTATATTACAGCTGCAGGTGTCCGTTCTGCGAACCGCAGAGCCTATGGCAATAGGCTGGTGTGGTTGTGCCACCAGGCAGGTCAGTAATCCACTACCAGTAACTGTAAAGAAATATAAAAATATGACAGTCAGCAAAAGAGTGCAGTGTAGTCAGTAAGGAATAAAATCTGCAAGTAACAGTGTGAAAGTGTATGCAAGTATTGCTTGATTACAAAAGTGTGTTTCAGCCTGTAAGTTTAACCAAAAAATGAAACTGCCTGACATATATTCTGAAATAAAAATGCCCTACCTGTAAGAAAATAGTATACGACCTGCAGCAGGCTGAAAAGTATAGCTGCAGAAGATGATGAAATCACATGTGTGAAATATATCCCTGTGGAAATACTGAAACATGACAGAAGTGAGACTGCTGGAAAGGATTGTAATAACTACTGGTAAAACATGTCAATAAAGCCTAGAAGTACCATCCTGAATAGTAAAATGAAAGCAAGTGAGAGAGTGTGAGAAAGTGTCATGAATCCAGCAATACAGTAGTAATAACCCCTGAATAAAGTATACTGCAGTCAAGATAGAATGAAATGCATGTGAGATTCAAAACCAAACAGCGAAATCTGTTCAAAGTGTTGCTGCATCTGGAATGTGTATCCCAAAATCTGGATATGTTGCTCTCAGTCTGCAATATGCAGATAGGATGATTGTCTGATATACCAAACATCCACACTTGTCTACAGCTATATAAAGCAAATGTAGCAGGATGATGTAGCTGAACAAAGCTAGATGTGAATGTGTATGAAGAACCATAAAATGTATATTGATGTTGCAGTAACAGTCCTATCACCAAGTTGAAATAGTTATCATATAGGAAACTGTAGTTAGAACAGTAGTGTGTATATAACTGTAGCTATTAGAAATGTACAGCATACGTATTGTTATTCGAAGGTGTTAATATTACTTTCTTTACCCCACCCTATAACCACATATAACCCATTCCACGTGAAAATGGTATGTGCAATCACAATTAACACCCCTGGACATTTGTCCTGTTGGGTCATATATATTTGCATGTCCGTTGATGCATCTGCCCTGTTCATACATCCACACCTGATGGCCTGTTGCCATCAATTAACCCTGCATGTTGTTGGACTGTGTATTTCTGTTCAAATTATGCATGTGTTATGCACGCTGTTCAATGGTGTGAATATCTGGGTGTTTGGTTAATGGGAATACTAATGCATGCTGTTACAACTAATTGTGAATGGTATTATATGTCACTAACCCAAACTGTCATGACATAATGCAAAACATAGGACGACAGGGAAAGCAGGTTCCAGGGGACCCACCTCTCCCACCTCAGCTGGCGAGTGCACCTGGCACTAGTGCCGAGTCCGGACCCTCCTCCGGTGGCCCTGTGCCACCTGTGGGTGGAGGCGCTGCAGGGGATGGGGCTCGCCCCCCCTCTGCAAGTGTGGCCGGAGGAGAACCACCACTCACCCTCCGTAGCGTCCAGACTGTGGTGCGTAGGGAGATTCGGGACTCTGTTCTCGAGCCCCTACGCCAGCTCGAGGCACGGGTGGCGCAACTAACGGGCATGCCTGTTGCCCCGCCTACACAGCCCCCAACACAGCCCCGTCCTGGGAAGTGAAGGAACAGTGGCAACTGCCTATGGGTGGGGATATCAGTTCCACTGTTGCCATCTGTGGGCTCATGGGCTCTGGATATCCAAACCTCCATCCCCGTCAATTGCGTAACCCCCCCACACATGTCATACACCGCCCCTTTATGCATCTTGTTTGTCTTGTCTGTTTACCTACCCAACCTACCTCCCCAGCTGTACCGACTTCCTTCACCTGACATACCACTCTCACCTGAAAAAAAAAAAAAAGGGCACTCTGTACTCACAAAAAAAATACGCCCCATACATAGCTGCCCATTCCGCACACATGTCTGCTGGACATGGAACCTATCAATTACAATTGGCTGTACAACAAGTATTATTGTTGTCCTGACACCTCTCTCAGGGGTGGAAGGTTTCAAATGTCACACCAAATTACATACATATGCACAGCTGTTGCTGATGAAGAAATGGGCAGCTATGGGCCTTACCTACATCCCTCCTGCACATCCCAAGCTTGTTTCCCTACTGTCTTACCCTCTTTATGACCCCTTTTTCACCACTTTCCTGTCTCCCCATTTTCTTTTCTTTCAAAGAAAATAGCGCGGGTGTGCGCAAGAGTAAGCACGTTTAAGCGGGTGTGCGCAGAGCTAACCACCAGTGCGCATGCGTGAGCTCCACGCAAACCAGTGCTAACCCAGTTACAACTGCTTAAAAGTGCCTTAGTCACTTTGATTGACAGGTCCTACTCAGTTCAAAAGCAAAATAAAATCCCACTGTGAGTCCCGAACCCAGGACCTTGGAAACAGTAGTCTGCATGACTTACCACTAAGCCATGCCTCTTATACAAGAACATTGTGCTAAAATAAATTTATCATATAATAGTAGGAATGAATGTAAAGGGAATATAGATGTGTAGTACACAAAGCATGCCATTTAGAATTACTATCAAAACTAGTGGATTTCCATAATAGTAGTGTGTGAACAGAAACAGCCATGCTAGTTGGAAGCTAGTAGGTAATAATGTCACTATAGCACCTTACAAGCCACACACATACTCACAGCAGGATAATCACTGCCCACACCCCACAACCTCTTACAGGAACACATCTGGACCAAGTAATAAAATATGTGGAGCAAAGGCCCAAAACCAGGGACACATTACAAATAATGTTACAACAAACGCAGACAGTTCAGAGAGTAACAGGGTCTGCACTTTGTGGGATGTTTGGAAGGGTATGCAGTCTGAAACTTGAATGTCTGTCACCATATTCTGATTTGAGCCCAGAGTGATTTGCCAGAAAAAGGTGTGCATGAGATATTGACCAAAATATGAGGCAGACATGTGGACAACCTGCAAATATCTGTACACATGACGGGTCTGACACCACCATATTTGAATAGTTAAGAGCCTAGACATAGCAACAGTGAATGACTTACAGGGATGCCCCACAGACTCCATGTGAAATGTACAAACAGTAGGCAGAAAGGTGTAACACATGCAATGGTAACTATGGAGTCCTGAAAGTATTCATCACTTGCATGGCAGAAAAAGTGGAGTAATACATATGCTCATGCTAACCCACAGTCACAACTGCAGCACACCAGACATTTTAATGGGTGTACCCCACTGATATGTACCATTCCATGAGGCACATAACAGATGAACCTGAAAGTCTCTGGGGCCTGCTCAGTAGCATACTCAAATACCCTAATAGATGTCAAGGCCCACACCATGGCCAGATCACACTGCATGCTGTAACACCCTAGCAGATATAGCAAGCATTCCAAGGTGTGAATGTACATGGAAAATAGGAAAGCTACAGCAGCACCCTACAGTCAGGACACCTAGCAGGCATACAAGTAGTGACTGTAAAGGGCAACTATTGAAGCCTTAGCAACAAAGTGCAAGCAAAAGTGAAAGGAAAGCACACACACATACATTAACAGTAGTAGTAGTTGTAGATGTCAGTGTACATACACAGTTAGTACAGGAAACTGGAGAAAGGAATGTTAATCTACAACATACCTGGAAATATGAGAGAGATACCAACCTTTACACTCACAGAACATTGTCCACAGCATAACAGCATTGTCCCTGCCCTTAAAATCTGAAAGGGCTACGCCTATCTCACATACCTTTTTATAGCACTGTTCTGAAATCACAGTGAGAACTGCAATCAGTACACAAATGGCTGCATGCAATTAGCAAATGCTGACTAACAATTGGTGCAGAGGCCATCACATGGGCGTATGCAGATACCTACAAAAGTATGCTGTACTCCCAGTCCACACAAGCAATACTTTCATTGCACCCTGAGAAGGACGTGAGAGACAGACAGACAGAGAGAGAGAGACAGAGAAAGAGAAAATTGCAATTAAGCAGACACAAACAAATTGTTCAGCAACAGCCACCTGAAAGCTGACAACTGGGAAGTGGAGCAGCAGGCCAGAGAACCAGACAGCAACACAAGCAGCTGTGACAAACACAGGTAATGTAAAGTAATACTATAAAGGTCTACATACTGTGAACCCTCCATATGTGTCATTGGTCTGTATCCATATGTATATGAAGATGTGTAAAGGGCAGGGGACATACAGCAACTATCAGTGAAGGCTGTACATACATTTGTATGTGAGAGCATCTATGTGCACATATCATTGTTGGTTGATTGTAGGTTGTAGTGCCATGTACAAAGTAGGTTTCACAGTTATGTATGTTTAGCAGTATGTTAGTGTGTGTATACAGTATGGTAGACAAACATGTTAATATACCTGTCTAACATATGGATATGTATGTATGTCAACATATGTATGTGTATATATATATATATATATATATATATATATATATATATATATATATATATATATGCATATATGTATACATACATAGAGAGAGATGTAGGAATACATAGACAGATGTAGATAGAATATTGTACAAACATATATATGTAATGCACACATACAGATATAGATATATGTAGATACATATACATAGACAGACTGATCTGACTATCTACAGGTATGACTGTATATGACGACCTTCAACTTAGCCTGTCCCACCCCCTCTGTCACTCACACCCCCTCTGTGTCCCCTATAGAGAGAGAGAGAGAGAGAGAGATGTATATAAATTCTGAGTGAGGCACATGTGTACAGATGTATTGCAACAGGTGCCTGGTGACAAAGGCATGGAGTGAACACCAGTGTCAAAACCAGAGTACCATACCACATTCCAAATCACCTACACCAGTAACCACCAGATATGTGATTGGCTGCCCACCACTGCATGTGTCAGGGGTGAACAGGGTCATAAATGTGTACAATAGTGGCCCCAATGATATTCACAGTGGCACACTATCCCTGGAATACCTGCACATGGTATGTGTCAGTGGACATGGTGTGTCAGCTATGGACATGTAGGTCGGTGTACCCCTCCACACCACATAATGGATGCCATGGTATGGACCTCACATGACAGCTACAGATATGGAGAAGGACACAGTGACATGTACAACACTGTGACAATGCACTCAAACACATTACCAATGCACAGTGACTGACAACACCACAGAGTACACATATACTACCCACATAGAGGTTACCACTCCCGGATTTACATATGTAAGTCACACCCATGACAGATGTCCAACAACCATAGTAATACCTCACACCATCCACAACCTAAATGTCTGCTGTGTGTCGTCCGTGCCACTGCAATAGAGTGCACATAAGACATACCCTGCAATAAACCACACAGTGTTAAGAAGCAAGACTCCCCATGAGTACATGTCACACATACCCCTGCTGAATGTTAGTCAGATAGGTAATATGCCATATGAGTCACCCTGTGTAACTGTGTGACAGCAGCAGGTACCATCACACCACATGTGTCACAATGGTCAGGGTAGCAGAACAGTATGCTGCTGTAGTCCCAGGGGCAATAGCATATTGTATAGTATTGTATTGTAATGTAATGTATTGTGTTGTATCGTATTGGTATGTTGAGGTGCCTCCTTCGTGGAGTGGAACCACTGCTGCTGTGCGCCAGTGTACAGGTACATATCCTGTAGTCAGGCTAGTGTTACATAGCACTTCTATATGTGTGTTTAGCTCCTGTCAGAGTTTATGTAGCATGCAACTGGGGATACCATCAGGTCCCATTCATGCTGTGTATTCTGCTGTCCTGAGGGTGGTTCTCACCTGGACATCTGTGATGACAGGGAGGTTACAGTCAGCTGGGATAACTATGTCTTATTTTGGGGGAGAGGGCGGGGTGACACCTGCACTGAACCTGTCTGCCACAATGTTGTCAATATCTGTGGTGTCAGTGAAATATGTGTTGTTGTGTACTTAGAGGATGGATCCTGACCAGGTTGCTAACATAACTGAAGAAGGCCTTCTGGTTATCTGTAGTGTCCCTCTTGATTTCCCTCTCAAAGTTGCCCATGGATGTTTGTATGATGGAAAATAGATCCTTACTAGTGCTGCTCAGACATGCCCTCCCTTTATGGAATTATGCTCTGTCTTGCAGTAGCTTCCATCTTCTGTAATACAATCAGTCTATGGCTGGGGTCCACCAGACAGGATGCTGTCCCTTTGTTGAGAGTGTATTGGTCATATATGGGATTGCATGATCTATGCATTCTCGGAGATGTCTGTAGAAAGCAACTGTGTAGGGGTCAGCATTGTGGGTTGTATCTGCCACTGGCCCATTGGGCTGAAAGGATACCATGTCACTGTTACAAAGTGTAAAGTTTGCATCTTTAATGTTATTCACTATAGTCGTTTGTGCTGGTGGTGGAGGTGGGATATGTATATCCAGGGCAATCATTGTGTGGTCAGCTCACAGTAGTTGATGATGTAGGCCATACAGTACCTAGATACAAACCTCCAGAGTGAGGAGGTGCTCTTGACCTGAATCAGTGTTCTGACTGCTGGGGTTTGGTAGTATGTCGTATGGAGTGTGCCAGGTACTGTTGCACAGTTGCTGGCTGAGCACTGATACCTGGCCATTTACATGTGTATCCACCAATAGACAGACAGATGCTACATATGTGAGATATGTTGTATCATAACAGTCGAGTAGCATGTGTAGTATGTGTGCCAAATTCTGCTGACATATATTGCTGATATCAGGTTATTTTCTTTCTCAGGTACATGGCCCACCCGCGGAATCCCACTTACTCCACAGCTGAGGATGAGGAGATACACCAGAACCTGGTGCAGGATTATGCAATACTCTTTTCCCACACCAGCCATAATCAGCAGGAGAGGGCTGCACTGTGGCAACGGGTAAATGACATAGGCACGCATAATGGGACATATGAGCAGGTACAACATCACTGCAGTGATTTAATCAGACATGTCCGTCAGCGTGCATTGGATATCCACAGGCAACAGGTCGCCACAGGTGGTGGGGTGGCTACACATCCCCCACTCACCAGACTGGAGGGACTACTCATGAGTGTAGTGGCTCCAGTCCGCCAGCAACAACAACAGCAGCAGACATGCATTATGATGGAGGCTGGAGCCACGCAGCAGCAAGACAGTGAACGTGCAGGTAATATGCCATATGTATAGTTGACTGTTGTGTACACTGGTAGTTAATGCATGTGTGAGGTGTGTCCTTGGTTTGTAGCTGTCACCATAGTATTTAATGTGCAAGTGTGATATCCTCAATATTAGCAGCTGACCTGTGAAAGGTGACTGTTGTACTACTGACCTGTATCATACTCAGTAACAATGGCACAGTTGTGCCCACTGACATTAGTTTCTTCACATCTGCAGGTCCCCCTGGTATAACAGCAATGCAGCCTATCCATGCTGGTGAGTGTGTATTAACAATTCCTGTAATAGTGTTGATAGTAATAGTACTATTTGGCTCACTTAGTAGTGCTCTTTGTATGCATGTAGGTGTGTCTGTGTCTGTGTGTTGATATCACGCATACTGAGTACTGTACAATTGTGAGAAACTGTGTGCATGTGTGCATGTGTGCACCTGTGCATGTGTGCACCTGTGCATGTGTGCACCTGTGCATGTGTGCATGTGTGCACCTGTGCATGTGTGCACCTGTGCATGTGTGCATGTGTACATGTGTGCACCTGTGCATGTGTACAAGTGTGCACTTGTGCATGTGTGCATGTGTGCATCACTGGTAATGTGTAGACATTGTAAACTGTGTTTCCTGTTTCCCTCCCACAGGTTCTGGTGCTGCTGTGGTGTCATGTAGCAGGGAACCTGAATCAGGTGCCGTGGGTACTGATAATGATGACATCTGTGTAATGGCACAGGAAAGTATGCCAGGGTCCGCCATTGGTCAGCCGATTAACAGTACACAGCTGTTGACCCCATCAATGCGCACAGTTATCCTGCCAATACACCCTTTGTCACCAATGTCCCTAGGTGATGGACAGCATACAGTGGGCATTGACCAGGGTAATGTGGTATCTGTGGCACATGCCTCCCCACACAGCAGCCATGGGCATGGCCCAGAGATGGTACCACACAGACAGATGTCCAGGGGTTCTCGTGGGAGCATCCATGGGCGCACTGCCCCTGTCAGACGTGCCCACAGAGGTCTTACAACCTCAGCTATGTTTCGGGCTGTCATGCAGGCACAGTCACGTATGGAACGGTACACCAGACAGGGTCTGAGGGAGCTGACAGCATGTCGCACAGCCATGACTGACAGTATGTGTGACATTGCGGCTGCCATCCGTGATTTCACTGATGTCATAGACAGACGTTGTGGGGACATATTAGACCGGTTCCACAACTACATGTCCATGAGCCAGGGCGATGGTGGGCGGTTGAGGCGTCGACGTGGCCGTATGCCAGCAACAGCAGAAGCTGGCAGTCATCGCAGATGACAACAGGGCCGCGGCCGCCCCCGTAGTGCCAGCAGCAGCCCCAGCAATGCTGGGTCTGTGCTGTCATCAGACCGCCCCAGGAGACCACGTGCACATGGCTCTGGCCGGGCCCGACAGGGATCTGTGTCCAGTCAATGAACACCTGCTTCTGATGACAGTACCCAGTCTGGGTTGGTACTGGATACGGTCCGTAGCACCCCTGCAAGGCACAGGTACTATGTCCGTGGCCAGAGACACTGATCTGTATGACCTGGCAGGTACAGTCTGTGGCTGCCCACAAACACCAGTATATGGCAGCCATGAGGTGGAACTGTGTGCATCCATACACACATGCAAATTGACAACACCTAGGGCTACCGCATACATGCACACACTGCATCAACATTGCCCCACCTTCTACTGCTGTCCCTCACCAACACACATACACATACATGTCAATTGGTGGTATCGGTGGCTGACTCAGGCATACCAAGTTCACACCCTGTGCATATGATGAAACTGTGACACCTCCTGCAATCTGTAACAACTGTGCAGGTACAGGTTAACATGTTGCTGATGCACAGGGTGACCACATAAATGTGTAGTAATAGTATCATGTTGTTAACAGTACTGTGTGCTGGATTAATTGTGGGTATATCACAGCATGCCTGATGCAGTAAGTGTGTGATTGTCATGTCCTGTTGTCTACACCCATGGTAAGTACCATAGTGTATCATCTGCACATGTTGGCATACTGGTGGTAATGATGTCAACAGAAGGCTACATACATAGGTAGCACAGGGGATAAGGTAATGAATGCAGTAATATGCAATGATGGACATGTAAATTGCAAGTGGCATGTTCCCCACACTGGACTCTGCAATGCAGATGTTTGAGGATGTTGATATGTGTGCAGTACTACACGACTGGTACAGGACACACAGGAGCACCCTAGCACTGCATGCTCACATCTCATACCATGCTAGACAGCCCCAACACACAAAACTAACTGTCACAGGAGGGAGAGTCCCCATATATGTCAGGGATACTGTGGTGGTAGGCCAGGTAGCATACATCCTACTAAGTATGGAACCACTGAGTGAAGGCTCAGTGTCTGTTATTTGACATGTGTATTACTGCAGGTATGAGCACATGGGTTTCCATCCAGTTATTGTACATCCTGACAGTACATGGTCTGTACACTTGTGTGCACTGAGACTGGACCCTAGCCATGTGACCCATGTATTTCAATGTACATGTGCATAGTGCCTGCATATTTGCAGTGTTACCTACTGGAACTGGTACAGCTTGTTTGTTGTACAATGGACTACATGCAGCCCTGTTTACTGTAGCTTTGTTTGCATGCATGTCTGCTTGCAATTACCCTGGAATACTGATCACACCTGCAATGCATAGTTATAGAGCTTCTGTGGACTCCTAGTGCCATCTGCATAGCTTACTATATGTATGTCCATGTCCCACTTGACAGGATGTCACTGTTTGTCCT
The DNA here is from genome assembly GCF_019279795.1 of Protopterus annectens. Classification (NCBI taxonomy): domain Eukaryota; kingdom Metazoa; phylum Chordata; order Ceratodontiformes; family Protopteridae; genus Protopterus; species Protopterus annectens. The sequence goes on along the minus strand of NC_056725.1, from coordinate 1,706,552,070 downwards.
GTTCACATGTACATTGCCTGTGACACAGTGCATATGACTTACCTGGCATGTGTCCATGTGAGCAGTCATATATGCTACTGCTAACTAATCACAGGCACTACACCTTCACATGTTCATCTTCTGTTGAACTACCTGCTTCGCTAGGGACGGCCTGCACCTGTTACCCCTGGGCTTTCAGATATTGGCAAAGGCTCTTGCTACCCCCATAGTGCCTATGTTAGGCAAGGCTCAAATGACAAACCCACCTTCATAGGTATCACAAGGGATAAGAAACTAAGACTAATGCTACCCAATGCCAGAAGTCTAAACCTCCAGATGCATGCACCCAAAACACTCCTTGGCATGGAGAACATCAATATCTGTGCAGTAACAGATGCCTGGTTCAGGGATACTGAGAGCACACCAGCACTACCAGGTTTAACCTGGTTGATTTCTTTGAAACAGTCACCAAGGCCATTGACGAGGGGAAGGTGGTTCACACAACCTACCTGGACCTCGCAAAAGCCTTCACAACAATACCCCACTTGGGCATTCTAGAGAAGCTCACCAGCTTAAATATAAGCCCCTATGTCACTAGATGGATTGCACAGTGGCTCAAGGACAGAACCCACATGGTTAGAATTGCTGGAGCCATGCCAGACTCCAAACCAGTTACGAGTTGTGTCCCACAAGGCTCAGTCCTGGGACCTCTCTTGTTTGGTATATATTTATTGGAGGTACAGGCCAACACGGACGGACTGTGGCTGACCAAATATGCAGATGACTGCGAACTGGCCACCATAATCGACTCTCCAGCCGACACAAGCATCTTCCAAAGGGGCATCATAGAAACAGACAACTTGTGCCAGAGCCATGGTCTTCAGCTGAACAGTGTTTAGAAAGGGGAATGTGCATCCTGTAGTCTGTTCACCTAGTTGCCAAAAGGGACATTTTCCTCACACACACTAACCCCCCTCAGCCACACACACTTGCCAATTGCAGGATTCAAACCCCTATCTGACTATGTTATGACTCTTGAAATGGACACATTAGCAGAGTGTGCTATTCGCATTACTTGGAGGTTTCCCTTCTCTTGCTGTACTTATAGGGTGCTGACATCATCAGTGTTTAGAAAGGGAACTGTGCATCCTGTAGTCTGTTCACCTAGTTGCCAAAAGGGACATTGTCCTCACACACACTAACCCCCCTCAGCCAAAAACACACACTTGCCATTTGCTGGATTCAAACCCCTATCTGACTATGTTATGACACTCGAGACGGACACATTAGCAGAGTGTGCTATTTGCATTACTGGGAGGTTTCCCTTCTCTTGCTGTACTTATAGGGTGCTGACATCATCAGCATTTAGAAAGGGAAATGTGCATCCTGTAGTCTGTTCTCCTAGTTGCCAAAAGGGACATTTCCCTCACACACAATTATACACACACTAACCCCCTTCAGCCAAACACACACACTTGCCATTTGCAGGATTCAAACCCCTACTTAACTATGTTATGACACTTGAGACGGACGCATTAGCAGAGTGCGCTACTCGCATTACTGGGAGGTTTCCTTTCTCCTGCTATACTTATAGAGTGCTGACATCATCGGTGTTTAGAAAGGGGAATGTGCATCCTGTAGTCTGTTCTCCTAGTTGCCAAAAGGGGCATTTCCCTCACACACAATCTAACCCCCTCAGACAAACACACACTTGCAGGATTCAAACCCCTACCTAACTATGTTATGACACTTGAGACGGACGGAATAGCAGAGCGTGCTATTCGCATTACTGGGAGGTTTCCCTTCTCCTGCTATACTTATAGAGTGCTGACATCATCGGTGTTTAGAAAGGGGAATGTGCATCCTGTGGGGAGGCAGACACCAAGCACACTCTGGCTAAGCTGTCATTCCCTAGGGCAAACAGCCTAGTGTTGACCTCTACACCCATATGTTTAATTGTCAAATGCACATTATTTGTTGCTGATAGACTGTTTGCACATCTTTATTGCCATAGCATTCCCTGTTTGTATGAACAACTTGTGCATCTGTGGAAGATGTTTGCATATGGGAGGGATCCACTATATCACGTATGTCTCTGTAGTCATTTAACTGTGTGCACTGGGCAGACTGCTGTAATGTGGTTGGTTCCTGGAATGACACATAAAAATACCAGATATGTGTGTCCAACTGCTAAACTGAGATTTGGCCTAAGTGTGTGAGCATGCCCAGTTCAGCCTTCCCATGGCATGTTGTCTGACATATGTCTCATTTATCAAAGTGTGTGAGCATGCCCAGTGTGAGCATTCCATATGTTGGACTCTGCAGCCCACCACATTTGTGGATGAGTGTGAACTTCAACAAATATCACCCGTTTATGGTTGTGTGTTGTGTGTCATGTTGTGTAGTTACTGTACAACTGCTTTGTGTGTGAACACAACAGGATTATACTGTGCCTGCAGTGTTTGCATGGGATACTTTGCATACAGTTGTCAACATCCTTTCACACTGACCTAACACTGTAGTACTGTATAGTGTACTGGTAGTACTTTGACTGTGGTGGACAGTATCCTGGGCTTTAGTGCTATCACTGCTTTACATTTCAATAGTGAGCACAACAGCCTGGTTAGGGGCCAGTTGTGTACATCTGACCATGTTGCATTCTGTTCAGATATGAACTACTTAAACCAGGCTTGTCCAACATTGGTAGTGTATTCCACAACATAGGTGTACATTTGCAAACACTAGCGATGTGCCCTAGTCCATGTCTAATGCTAGTTGGAGAGTGTGTTTGTCCTTCAACACACATTGTAAGTGGAGTTTGCCATGACATATGTCATGGTTAGTATACTGTGCCTCTGTCTACCTGTGACATGACAGTGATACCCAGGATAAAGCTACCGTCTCCCATCCACTCATCAAGATTCCTATTGAGGAAGATTGATAAGTGACTCTATGGGTAGCCTGTACTGGGAGTTCACTCATGGGTGGGGGTGGCTTCTGTGTTATGGATCATGCAGTACAGCTTGTCCTATGTAAGTCAGTGCTGGGGTTCAGGTCTCTCATGTGCATAGCTCACTGCCATTCAGATTGTACAAGGTGCAGCATGTTTATTGATACCAGCAACACAGGCAGCACATGGCATCGGTGCACGCTCTTTGATACTCCTGGTGAGGTACTGTTGGGGACTTTACGGTTGATGGAGGTGTCTGCTGAGGTACATCCCACAGGGGCTATTGTAGTCAATTGTACCGCTGATGAAGGATGACTGCAGAGCCACAATTACCTCCCCTTATCTAGATCTGACAACCTTCATGATTAGGTGGGTATAGGGTATGTTTCTGTAAACACTACAGCACATGTTTGTCCAATGCAGGATATCTATCACCTTGTGTCCCCAGGTCTCTCATTACATGTTAACTACATAATGGGTTAACACCTATGTGGTAATTGGTGGGCACTTACTGTATGTCCACGGGGGTTGACTATACACTTTTCTGCAATTAGCTTGCTGACATGGCTATGGCACCAGTTGTCTGTTTCTATGTGGCCTTTTTGTGGGATGCTTGTGTCAGCTGGTGGATCATATGTGGTGAGCAGTTTGTAGTCCTCTGCAGACATGTTCAGACACAGTCCTTCCATGTTTGCCTGTACCTATGGGACATATATACCAGACGAGGGAGATCCCAGGACCAAGCCTTGTGGGATGCCAGTTATATCTGGTTTGTAGTCTGACATGGCTGCAGCATGTCTGACCATGTCTGTTCTGTCCTTGGTCTGGTTTGCAACCCCTCTACTGACATAGGGGTTTATATTTAAGCTGGTGAGCTTATCTATAATGAACACGTAGGGTATTGTATAGAAGCCTTTGCAAGGTCCAGCTACACTGTGTGGACCACATTGCCCTCATCAATGACCTTAATGACTGTTTCAATTGAGTCAAACATGTTTAGGGGCAGGATCTGCACTTAAGAAAGCCACACTGGATAGGGTCCAGTGTCAGTAGGTCCCCAATATCATTATGTATGTGATACATGCTGATCCTTTCCATAGCTGTGCAGACCGGGCTTCTCAGGATTCTGGGGTAGTAGTTTTCAGTATCCATTCAGGCAACACCTTTGTTGAGAAGGACCACTGTTGTTGTACACTGCTCTTTGGGTACATATTCTGTGGTAAGGCTGACATTGAGCAGTAGTGTGATTTGGCATTCCATTCATCTTAGAGTCCATGTTGCACTAAGCCCAGGACACCATCCCATACCATTGCTGCTGTGTGTTTTGCTTTGTAGATGCTGGCTGTTACCTCAGCATCTGCAATGTCAGGGGGCCAGCAGTCTGCTGGGATAGATATTCTGCATTCGGGGGGGGGGGTTGCACTGCACCTGTCAGGATGCATGTTGGCAATATGTGTGTGTGTGTTTGTGATATTTGTGTGATTCAGAGCATATCTGTGAATTCCCAACATGGTTCCTACCATCAGTTGTGAAAGCCTTGGGATTATCCTTAGTGTCCTGTACAATTTGTATCTTCATAGGTTCATACTAGGCTATCCACCCTAGGGCATTTGTTAACCTAGCCAGAGTGTGTGTGGCTTTTGCCACCCCTTGCTCTGTGAATATTATGGCCATTTATGATTTGCTTTGCTGTGCCTCTGTCTGGACATGACACTGTGAAGACCCCCAGTGTAACTCTACAATCATCCATCCACTTGGCAAGATTCCTGTTGAAGAGTGTCAGTGAGGGGCTCTGCCTAACATGGAGTGGGATTCTGGTCCAGGGTGTGGGGAGCCTCTGGATTATGTATCTGTCCCACCAGCACATCCTATTTCATTATTTGTTGAGGTTGACATCTCTCACTCTCACAGCTCCGATGGCTTTGAGTTTTCTGGGGTGGAGCATGTCCATTACTCCTGTGTTGGGCATGGCCTTCTACAACAGGCATGCAATGCCTCTGTGTAGGCAGTATGTGACTGCAGTCAGCTGGGGTGTCTACAGCCAGGCAGCATATGACATATATTTGAGACCCTTTATCCTCTTGGTGAGGTACCTTTGAGGTCTTTCTAAATGCTGCAGGTGTCAGGCAAGGTACATCCCATATGAGGCATTGTACTAGATTATGGGTGTGATAAGAGAACAGTATAGGGGCACAATGACCTCTGTTGACGTAGATGTGAATCCTTTCCTGATACGGTGTCAAATGTAGACAGTCTTCCTAGCCACATTGGCAATGTGGGTGTCACATAACAGGTTACTGTCCACTTGTGTCCCTAGGTCCCTGGTTACTCCTTCCATACATAATGGTTTACCACCTATGTGGTAATTTGTGGTACCTTGTTTGGTATTTGGTGGGACATTCATACTGTCCAGTGTCTTCAGGACGGCTGGGTGGGGTTCCTGTGTGTGAGAGTGTGGTCTGTAGCATTCTACAGACTGTACAGAGGTCTTGCCTACAGTTAGTTGCACATGGGTAGACTCCAATGCCTTGTGCATTGTCAGTTACCTGGACGTATGGGTGTCTGTGCTGAATATGGATACTCACCCTCCTTTTATGTTTTGTTCCAGGTTTTGGGGCCATGACACATGATATGTGGTATAACCTGGTAGTGCTGGTGTGCTGTCAGGAGGCTTGCAGCAGGTTTCTGTCACTGCACAGACATCGATGTTCTCCATACTGGGGATGGCCTTGGGAGCATGCATATTGGGGTTTACACATCTGGCATTGGTCAGCATTACCCTTATGTTTCTTTCCACTTATGGTTTCTAGGGTGGTGGGTCAGTCTTTTCAGCCTTGCCTACAAAAGGCTCTATGGAGGTGGCAAAGGCCTTATCCAATATCCAGACGCCCAGGGGTAACAGGTGCAAGCCATCCCAAGGACAGCTGCATGGCTTGTCAAGCATGACATCCCAAGCAGACAGACATTGGATCCCCTTGGAATGACACCAGTAAGTGTGCCACTTGCTATGACTGATCATTCCGTGTTTGTACTGTGGCATTATTCTTGGTAAGGGTAGGATGCTGCAAACGGTGAGTGTCATACCGGCCTGGACTACATAATCAGAGAGCTCATCTATGTCTCTTTTCATGTAGTCTAGGGAGGTACATCTCAGGTCATTCGCACCAGCATGGACTATGACTGCATCATATTTCTACTTGCTTTGGAGTGACCTGCATACTTCTGTTATGTGGCATATTGTGGCAGCCTACAGGCAGCTTACTGTACCCTTTCCCTTGTTCAGTCTGGTGTCTTGGGACAGCAGTGTGTCTGACTATGGAGTCACCTATTACAACTGTATCAGGCATGTTGTTTCTCCTTCTGGCCTGTGACTGTTTGGCACACCAGCTTTGTGTACTATGTGTTGCATGTGCTATGTTTGGAGGTTGTTTGATTGGGTGTCTGCTTTAGAGGCCTCTGTTGGTGCGCTGTGTTTGTAATTTGTGCCTCTGGGAATGTTTTTCTGTGTTTATGTGTTTGGTTTGCAGTTGTGATAGGTCTATGTGGGACTGTGTTTGTGGTGTGTGTGGTTACCTTCTCCTCCTGACTAGTTTTGGGAGTACTGAGTTGAGGGAGCTCAACCTCCAGTTTGGATAGATGGTTGCATCTCTCACATATATTTGTATTTCTTTGGTGAAGTTGGGGGTTGTCTGTGTACTTGGGGCAGGTGTAACATTGCCTCAGGATTCACAGATTCAACTTGTTGGGGCTGGCCTTAGTGGATTGTATGTGTGGACATATTTTATTGCCATACTACTGATCAGTGATTACTTCATTGTTTATGTTTGCTCTATCATGTAGTAGCTTCCTCATTCTCTTGCATGGTTTGGTTATGGCTGGTGTCCACCATGCCAGATGCCTGCGTGTATGACATTGTGTCTTGTTTTAATTTAGGATTGCATAATCCAAGCATTCCTGGCAGTGTTCATGGAATGGCTGTATTACAGGTTCTGAGGTGTGGCCCATATTTTGCACCTGCACAGGACCTTTAATGGATTCCACATCAGTTTGGAGGAGTGCAAATATTGCTTTACACATGTTTTCCACTGTGGTTTTCTGGCCAGGGACTGTGGTCAGGATTTGTATATCCAGTGTGATTACTGTATGGTCTGGTTTTACCAGTGAGCAATACACTTCTCATCTTGCCATCCAGTACCCATGTTGCTGATTATCACATCCAGTACGCTTACCCCTCTTGTGGGAGTGGTACGTTGCTCCTGGGCCTTTTGGTTTATGGATTCTATGAACTTTTGTCCTACACTGTTGGAGCTAGTATAATGCTCCCAGTCTATGTCTGGGTATTTTCAGTCACCCAATATAATGTGGTTTGGAGGACTTGATATATTCATGTATTCCAGCATAGGCCAGGTGCAGTTCCTGGTGTTGGGACAGTAGTCTGTAGCAGGCTATAAACTGGGGGGCAGTTTTAGCCACTGTTACTTGACCATGGCTAGTCCATGCTGCTTTTTGTTGTGTTACCAACATGGGGGTGTGGTTATCCTTGACAATTCTTGCTAGTCACCCTCCTTTTGTAGCTTGTTCCATGTTTTGAGGCTGTACAGCACAGTATGAGGTGTAACCTGGTAGTGTTAGGGTGCTGTTGTGAGCCTTGACTCAGTTTTCTGTTACAGCGCAGATATCAACATTCTCCATACTGGGTGTGTTTAGACTGCATGCATCTTGCTGTTTCGACTTATCCCTTATCTTATTCTTATCCCTTCTGATACCTATGGAGATAGGTTTGTGTTTTGAGCCTTACCTATTCAGGGCACACTGTGGGTAACAACAGCCTTTGCCAGTATCCATACGGCCTGCACTGATAGGTGCACGCCAGTCCTAGCAGGTGGAGCATCATGTCATGCTCAGCATGTCATCCCAGACTGGCACACATTGGATCCCCTTTGACTAACTGCGATACTTCAGTCAATTATTGCACTTGATCTTCTCATTGTCATATTGTGGCATGATGCTTGGTGAGGGTAGGATGTTAGTCAGGGTCCTCAGGTGTGCATATAGTACATGGTGTTACATTACTTAACACATAGCATTCATGCCTCAGGTGGTGCTGCAGGGCTGCCTCTGTCGGATGCGCATATTACACTTCCCTGTACATGTTTGTGAGCAGGTCATGTCATTGTAGGCATCCATGTTATTATTTGAGTGAGTCAGAGGGGGTATCATTCCCAGGGTTCCTACTGAGCCAGTGTATGTGCTATGCGTTGCCTCTTTGCCAAGGCCAGGGCATACTGGGCATGCCTCCTTCTGCCTACTGGGGCAGGCTCAGGTTGTTCCTCCTCCGAGTCACGCTCTGCTTGTGATGGCCTTGGCAATGGTGGGGGGCTGTTTGGCCCAGCCCTATGCTGGTCCTGCTGCAGCTGTTTTCGCAAGATCATATTATGTAACATAGCACATACCATGACAATTTGGGTACATGTAGTTGGTGTGTACTGCAAGGCTCCACCAGATGTGTCCAGACACCGGAACCATGACTTGAGCAGCCCAAACACACGCTCTATTACATTACGTGTTTGTGCGTGTGCCTCATTATGGCGTTCCTGTTCAGGTGTGTGTGCGTTTCTGATGGGTGTCATCAGCCATGGCTCCAGTGCATAACCTGCATCCCCCACTAGGTGTCCGTGCGGGATGTCCCCATTGGCAAATGTCTGGTACAGCTGTGTCAAATGCCAGATGTGGGAATCTTGGTAGCTCCCAGGACAGCCAGCACACACATTCATTATTATGCCCTGGGCATCACACATGACCTGGCAGTTGATGGAGGGGAAGCCCTTGCGGTTGATGTATGCCCTACCCCGCTCACCGGCTGGTGCTTTGATGCGTATGTGCGTGCAGTCTATTGCACCCACTACCTCAGGGTATTCTGCTATTTGCTGGAAGAGACGCATATTGCTGGCCAATACCTCACGGGCATTGGGGAAATATACATGATCACCGACATGTGCTGACATGGCATCCAGGAACTGGTGCAGTACCCTGGAGGCTGATGCCTGTGATATCCCCATCATATCACCAGTTGGTCTCTGGAAGGTACCTGTTGCTAGTATTCTTAGGCCAACACATACCTTGGTTTCCAGTGGGATGGGTTCCCCTCTGTTGGTTCTGTGTGTGAGGCGTGGCCTGCACAACTCCACTATTTGCTGCAGGAGGTCTCTGTCCACTCTATAGCGCTCTACTATCTCCAGCTCATGTAACCCGTGGTAGGTGACCCTGGGCCTGTACACTTTTCTCCGTCTCCTCACTGTGGGTTGTCTGGCACCATCTGCATTGTCACCACCCTCAGCAAGTCGCCTATGTCTCATTATGACAGCTATGGCAGCCCCTAACATTTCTGCTCTGAGTTCAGCTTTTTCAGATTTCACTTCTATTAACTTAACTCCTGTCTTGCAGTGTCTCTTGAGAGAAACATCCTGCACTGCTGTTTGCAGAGTTTTAAGTTCTGGGCTGGGCTACTATTCTGCCTGTGTAATTGCCTGCTTTGAATTGTTTTCACCTGCTAGCTCCAGCAGTATTCCCTGCTAGCTTCCTACTAAATCTGTTGCTTCCTTTTTCCTCTCTGTTTCCTCAGGGAGGAGCCATGTGCAGACCAGCAAAAACACGCTCACAGTGGCTTACACGCGCGCACACATGCTTACACGGTTCAGAATCTGCTTATTCGGGTTAAAACGCGTGCACACCCGTGCAAACAGTGTTAAACATCTCTAAACACGCTCCCACATGCTCAGTCTGCCTTACACGCGCGCACACTGCGTTACTCGCGCTTCATGGCGCGCACACGTGCACATGCACGCCCAGCATGAAACTTCGGTGTAGTCAACAGTGTACACCTTCCATTTCTTGACTTTCTCATGCTTATTTAGTGGCACACCTCTTTCCATGATATCTGTCTGACATCTGTCATGTAACTCTGGCCTCCAATGAACTGCATTTCTTTCTACCATTCCCCCCTGTGATGTCACCTATCTCCTACTCTGTTCCTCCCCCTTCTGTAACTCTTACACTACTCAGACTGTGCTCATTTGCTATGTGACAGTGGAATTCAGTATCCTAACACTCATTTGCATCAGGTTGCCTACTAATGCTTAGTTACATGTCTTAGACTCAGCTTCCCCCCTTAGCAACCTCTACACGGTGGCCATGTTGGTTTTGGTCTGCTGGTCCCTGCATTGACATTCCATGTATTGCATAAAACCCACATTTGTGGGTTTAAAACCTTCGTTTTTATGTTTTATACAGCGCAGCCCATTTGCACGGGGCTGCGCTGGATTTAGATCGCCGGAAAAAAAATTATATTTTTAAGATATTTGCATCAGGTTACCTTGCCAATGGCCACATATTTGGTCATTGGCATGCTGCCTGACACATATGTGCCCTTTATTTGGAGCTGACATGGCTCCATTGCGGTTTTTGCAGAAACGTACTCAGTTGTCAACTGAGTACATTTCTGCAGCTAAAACGGCTCTTACATGGGCTGTTCTGGGCTTCCTGGATCGCTAATCATCCTCATTTGCATGCTATTCGGCTGCAAGTGAGGTGATTAGCTTATCCACGCCCACTCCATGTAAGAGCCGTTTTAGCTTGTCTCTTACACGGACTTTGTGGGCTGTTCCTGGATTGCGAAGGCTGCATGGAGTCTTACACTACTCTTAGACTCCGTGCAAGCCTTCGTGAATCCGGCCCTCAGTATATGTATGATATGTGTTTTCAGTGTTTTGAGTTTTCAAGATTTTGAAGTTTCAGTGTTTTGGTTTTAGTGTTTTGAGCTTTCAATGTTATGAAGTGAATCCATATATATATATATATATATATATATATATATATATATATATATATATATATATATATATATATTTTTTTTTCTTCTTCTTTTAGTTATACCTATACTGATATATATATATATATATATATATATATATATATATATATATATATATATTACTTTTTTGCTATCTATACATATGTTTATATAACAATATATATATGTATATATTCTATACATATTTGTTTTATATGTATATCTCCATATATCTGATGTATATACTTTTTAATATTTATCTAGCCCCATACACATTTATATGTGCATATTTATATATACTAAACATAGCTGATTCTACAGTGTTTGTTCCCTACTGTTTCTATATCTGTACTGAATGATATATTTGAAAAAAAACAGCATTTGTTATTACATCTCAGCTGGTGTAGTGGTAAACTGCTCTGAGTATGGTGTACAGGGTCCTGGGTTCAAACATTGGTATGTCTGATTATTTTGTTGCTGGGCAGAACAGTGGTTGATGGAGACAGAGTGATTAAGGCAGTTTTAAGCAATTGCAAGCGGGTTTGCACGATGGTAAGCGATGCCAACACACGGTTAAATGGGAAACTCCCCAATCTTTGTAGGCATCTCTTAGCATCACGCAAACTCGCTTACTGCTGTTTACTCTAGCTTACCCCTGCACTAATTTCCTTAAAAGAAAAGAAAAAGGGGTGATAGGAAAGTGGTGAAAAAGAGAAACACAATGTGACAGATAACTAGGGATGTGCAGGACGGGTGTAGGGAAGGTCCATAGCTGTCCTTTTCTGATACAGCAACAGCTGTGCATTTGTACAGAATTTGGAGGTGAATTTGGACACTCAAACCCCTGAGAGAGGGGTGACGACAACAGTAATGTGTTGTTAAGCCAATTAGACCAGACTATATGTGTCCAGTGGACACATGTCCAAAATGGACAGCTATGTATGGGGGTGACATTTTTTCGTGGGAACAGATTGCCTTTTTTTTCTTTTTTTTTTAAGGTGAGGGTGGGATGTTGGGGAAGGATAGTAGATATATTTGGGGAGATAGGTTGGGTAGGAAGACAGACAATACAGCAGACAGGAGTGGTATATGACACATGTAGGGGGTAAACACCTTGAACAGAGAGGGTGGTTAAGAATCGGATGCCCATGAGCCCCCAAATGGATAGAGTAGAACTGAGGTCCCCACCCATGGGCAGTCACCACTGCACCTTCACAGCCCCAATGATGGCTGTGCTGGTGGCTGAGCAGGAGGGGCAAGCTGACCCTCAAGATGCACCATGCAGCCCTCAAGCTGGCATAGCAGATCTCCGAACTCTTTTCAAAGCTTGCTATGCACCAATCCCTGGACGTGATGATAGGTGACAGTGTCCCATCCACGCCCACTTCCGGGGGGAATGGGCCCCATCCACTGAGGTGGTTCCATCCAAAGGTGGTGCAGGACCAGTGGATGAGGGGGCCCAGTGCCATGGCCAGGTGAGGCATGACAGGCGGATCCACAGGGATTGGCCTTCCCAGATGTGCTATGGTGTTGCAGTTTTATAGCATATGTTGGTTAGTCATGAAAAACACATTCCAGGATTAGTTATAACAGCATGCATTGGCATTCTCATTAACCTAAAACAACAGATTTGGGACAGTTGCATAGCAAACAGAACACATGCATATATAGAACCACGGTGGCCATTATAACGGCAAGCAGGTTACATTAATAGCAACAGGCCACCAGTTATAGTATTTGAACAGGGAACATTAATAGTCAAATGTTTAAACATTTGTAGAACAATAGAACACATGTCCCAACAGTAGGTTTGGTGAAAAACATATCCATTGATTTATATGTTTAGATTTGTGGTGAAGATAGGGTGGGAAAGAGAGAGAGATGTCATTTAACAACTCTGTAGGGTCCAATTGCTCACAACTTTAATGATCTTTGCTTTAATTATTACTCTCCAGGCATTACCTCACTTTACATCGACCTATGGCCTTGGGTTGGGCAGTGGTTCTTACAGCTAATTTATACCTTTTCTTACCTGGCAGACCTGTGGAGGAAGTTTCTGTTAACACTATCTGACTGTTTCTTCCCATATTTGCATAGTCAGGGTTACATGTGTGCACTCATAGTGTGTGTGTGTGTGTGTGTGTGTGTGTGTGTGTGTGTGTGTGTGTGTGTGTGTGTGTGTGTGTGTGTGTGTGTGTGTGCATGCGTGTGCGTGTGTGTGTGTGTGTGTGTGTGTGTGTGTGTGTGTGTGTGTGTGTGTGTGTGTGTGTGTGTGTGTGTGTGTGTGTATGCGCTACTGCCATACTCTGCATTGATTTCTATCGGTCACCCCGGGTGTGGGCGGCAGTGACCACTAGCTGTGACAGCGTGACACTTGAGGGACATTTCTTGGAGGAGACTACTTGTTGTATGTACTTATCTTGCTGTCATTTGGAGCATTGAGATTGGACAGTGGGTGTTGTACACAGTGTATAAATACAGCCTTCTTACAGCTAAGATATACGTTTTCTTACCTGCCAGACCTGTGGAGGAAATTTCTGTTAACACTATCTGACTGTTTCTACACATATTCACATATTCCTGGGTGAAACTATGCATACAGCTTACTACCACTCCCGGGTTTGAACTGTGCCTGTTTGTGCAAAAATACATCAAAGTTTGTGTTTCATCAGAATGAGCTATTGAGAAACTGCTGTCTCTTGTTTGACTGCTTTCTGCCTAATACTCTCTTGGTTATAAAATCTGACCATGTAATTCTGACATTCATGCATGGCAGATAGTTCTTATACTGTGTATTCATACTTTGACATTGCACAGTCTGGAAAACACTATTTAACACGGCATTACTATTCAGGTATCAGATCTTGGTTGCATGGAACATTTCATATAGTTAATCTCCTGTTTTACAACTCCACAATCTTTGTCAGATGAGCCTTGATTATTTAATGCTTTCAGAGCTATAGTTGCTGTTCAGAAACTGTACACATTTCGATTCATACCACCACATATCAGTGTAAATACAACCAGTCCAGGGTTTTGACTTTTATTGACAGGTGATGACACTTTTATTGATATATACCTTGTACGTCACTATTACTCTGTTAATGTCTCATTTATTCAGTACAAACCATACCCATTTTTAAATACTGACAGGTGACATTCTACTCCTTTCTATTTATTTGCCCTGAATACTACAAGCTACATTTGTACTCAGCGGCCTCTCGACACAGCCTTAGTAGCCTGCTGGCTTGGGTGTCTATGTTCGCGGCCCTCTCATCTGAAGCTGTACAGGAGATAGAGAAACATTTATGCATGCCTATCCATCACATACACAGGCTGGACTTTGGAAAACACTTATTGATACTACTACTTACAGCTGGGAAATTCCTTGCCCATGCATCTTTGACCCACTGGTCCAAGAGCTCCCTTTTCCTACTCTTCAAGTCAGCAAAGTGGTGCCGGACCTGCTCACCAGTCCAAGGGATCCCAGTGGCACTGCTGAGATCACTTGCGAGATGGTCCCAGGCCTCCAGTTTGTATTGGGAGCCCTGGTACTGGTCCTGCAGCAGTCTCCCTTCATGGTCTTGTACTGGGAGTCCAACCATGACCCTGGATCCTGAATGCCCCAGCACTGCACCCAAAAGTGCACACCTTCACCAACACTAGCCATAGTGCCTGCAGTGATTAGCTACACCTGGTTATGGTTGTATTCCAGCCTGTGGGGTTTAAATAGGGCTGATCTCCTGCCCTTTGCCATGATTGGACGGTTTTGAATGTGCTGAGCTAAGCTAAGTGACGGGCAAACCCGCTGAGCTAAGGTAAGCATTGCTTAAAGTGGTAGATGCTAAGCACTGCTTACCAATGTGCAAACCCACTTAGCTATGCTAATACTTGCTTAGCATTTATGTTTAAGCAATGCTTACAACGGCTAAGCAGGACTGAGCATAACTTAGCATTGTTCAGCTTTCATTTTATGCACTATCAGGATTGTGGGAGTCATTCCTCATTAATGACATGTTATGCTATGTATGTTGACCTTCCATAACATCCCCCTATGTGCTTTCATGAGATTACATTTTGTGTGACTATACTGTATGGGACACTTTTGTTTATATGGGGGTTTCACAACTTTATTAGACTGACACGTCACATTTGGACCTACAACCCTACTCTGGTTGACAAACATATGTTATTTACTACCTAATTATTAAAAATAATTAGTACTGCTTTCACATATAAAATTGGAATTCTTCATTGGGGATCAAACCATGAATGACTGCATGCAAAGCGGACACTCTAACCACTACACTATCTTGCATTGGCTGAATATTTCTATTTAGCTCCTTGTGATGTGTAAGCTAGGCTGAGCATAGCTGCACAATGCACACACCTGCTTTGCTACACTTAAACTTTATTGCAGACAGGAAAAAAAGTATGTGTTTTATTTGTATTTACTGTAGGGAGATGCACATTGCTTTCTGCATCTTAGGGCAGAACATCTGGACAACTACATCATACATGCAGGAATTGGTTTAAATGTTCCTCTCAGGAACATGCTTAATTATTTGGCATGCCAACATGTACACTGGCATACCATTCTTGACACTATATGTGCTGGACCATTGTAGGGGGGGGGCTATGCTTTTGTGTTACTTTACTTATTTTGTCCATGGACATTGTTATGTTGACATAACACTGTCTGCGGACAATGTAGATGCTTTAGAATTTCCGTACGGCAATTCTGGAGTACAGGGGGCATGTGTACTGTCCGAGTAATGCTCAGACACGCCCCATGCACTTATATACAGATCATGTCTGTGTAGATAACACAGAAGCACCCCTTCATTAATATGCATGGCGTGCTGCTGTTCTACATGGGCACGATCCACTCCGTGTAGAAATAGGACTATTCCTGCACGGAGTTTAATGAATCCAGGGGAGAGTCAACCAAAAGAGAAAGCTACATTACAAGAGGAAAAAAGAAAGATGTAATATGTACAGTACGAGTGCAACAAATGAAAAATTGCAAGAAAAATAGCTGTAGAATAATACATTTTCAAGAATTTCAAATCAAAGTGAGTTGGCTGCCATTTAAAGTATTGTTTATTACTAATTATATCTAGTCAGCTTTTCAGAAGCCTTTTGAGTAAATATCACATATAAATTAAAAGATATTTATGATGGACTGAAGTCCATCAGATTCTTCACAGGTAATTGCATTAACTTGTGTAATGCAGTCATATTATGTGAAATGACTTTGTAAGTAGAGTTCCTGTCATTTGAACTGTCCCATGTAATCAGAACTTCCATGTGGTGCCTCTTTAGCGTCTGAGAGCTTTTGAGAATAGCATTCTTAGGAAGTAATGATCCTAATTAGCTTAGAGGTAGTTCTTCAGATACTAATAACTTTTAGTAATTATATTTTTCAATTGAATGCTTCCGTAAGAAAGACATTAATGTTGTGCTATCAGTTGTAAAAAAAAAAAGACGCACACACAAAATATGTATTTAATCTTGCATCCATGTGTTTTTAAATACTAATATTAGTGCAGGTTAATAAATATGTGAAGCTACTGGCAAAAATTTGGAATAGATTATGTTTGCCTGTTACACATACCACCTGGATGGCTTGTACTACATATAGTTTACCTCTATTAGAGAGGTAAAAATGATTAGGGACCATTATGCTGATATACACAGTTGCTACAACCTTTCACGAGAAAGTGTCTTAGTGAAGTGAAATATGAGTTTTTTAATGCATGTTTAAGAGTTAATGGATAAAACATTATCCAATACAGATTTACATATGGCTTTCCCTGATTAGATGTTTTCACTAGCCTTGTTTGGAATGTGAACCATACTGCAATATTTATATATCTCTTTGCTCTAACATAGATATTGGCTAACTGCTTCATCATCTTTTTTACCAAATGCAAAGAATATGCATCCACCGTTTATTATCTTATAAAATTGTACTAGTAAAGGCCAGCTCATTTTTACTTATGGGAAACATGACAATCACCTGGGTATGTTGGCTGGTTCAGGAGACATGAGTAAATGCTTTGATAACACTTAGACTGTGCTGTAAGGCAGGGTTCTAGAAGCCCTTTTGAACAGTTTCTTTTTGTAAGACACACTTTTCATGTCTGATTGCAAAGCTTGATTTAGTAGATTCCAGTATCCTGTAAGGCCAGCTCAAATAAGGAGTGATATTTAGTAAGTTGGCATGCCTTCTAGGGAGTAGCATGAAAGGATATATTGACTTTAACATGACCTTCAGTGAGCAGTTATACTCTAGACCTATTTCATTAGGGCATATTCCACATTACAAGTAGAGATATTTCTTGTGACCAATAGCAGCAGACAACTGCCAGTCCTGAAGCCAAATCTTTAACTTTGAAACAGCTGGGAAAGAATTTTAATTTAATTAAGACTGATTTCTGGTGGTATTAACCAGGATCAGGGATCACTATTATGCTTGTCTGGTGAACATTTGTCAAGCAGTCAAGATGTGTTTATTTCTGATACTGCTGTCACTGAAAGAATACATTTTGATACATTTGCACTTGCTGAAGGTGACCACAAGACCCAGGACTGAACTGTGTTACTCTTGGTAAGATAATGTCAATAATTTGTAGTCAAAGTACCTTACATAACTTGGTAATCGTAAACTTCCAATGGACTTGAAATAATCTGTAGAATATTGAAAATGATTTTGTAATTAGGAATGCCTGAAGTAGTAATGAATGACACTATGTGATGTGTAGATTAGGAGAAAGCAGGTTGAAAGGTAAGAAACATTGTATACTTGTAAGATTGTGTCTTTAAACTGTTAATATCAGAGGTAGAGTCTGTATAGCTTTATGGGAGACTTAACATCAGAAGACATATGAATGCTGCCAGCAACAGATAGGGTTGTGACATTATAAGAAGATGATCAGGAGATAGAACCAATGATAACCCATACCATATAAAAACATGAAGGTGGGGATGGGCATAGGATGGGCAGTCCAGATGGAAGCAGTCTGGCATTGAAGAGCAGTTATTTTTCCAAGCCATAAGTCAACCATACTGAGATACTAGTCTAAATCTAGTTTGGACTGTAGAGCTATAACTGGTCTGTAGTAGGTATGGCTAGGGGCATGATATTTAGTACAAGACTTATATAACAACCAGTACAAGATCACTTCAACAGTTGTATGCAAACCTGTCAAAGATCTTTGTTCAAGAAATCTGGAGAAAAACAAAACTAACAGGGTGACAAAGACATAAAATCAGGGACAATTGTTAAATATCTCATTAATTCACTTATAAAGTTAATCGAACAATAACTTTTGCATCAGTATAATTTTCTGATCAATAAGAAATATGGAACTCTAATGTTTGGCATAGTTGACTGTTATCCTCTGTGATTTACGAGAAAATATATGAGTCAAAATCTGAAACTGAGAGGCATTGTTGTACATTGTACATTGCATAAAGTTTCATTAACACTATCCTGAACCTTGCAAGCCATTAGATTATGAGATTCCAACCAGAAAACTTCTAATTTCTTAATTATGCCAGCCCTCTCATATACAATCAAACATCACTGAATAGGAATTTTGAAAAATAATACGCTGTTTGGGGTGTTAAAAATATCATGTTTCTCAAGGATCCACAATGAATGGGTCTGACAAACATTCACTGTTAGGAATGTATTAACTGGCATGCATTGTAAATAGAATTGATTCATATTAATTCATTAATAGAACTTCTTATAAGTAAGAAATAGCATATTTAACCATCCTATGAGCTTCCTAGTTGAAGTTGTTAGTAAGCCATTAGTAAGTGTTCCACGTTTTGCCTATTTGTTCCACATTATGAGAGGTAGTGTTCCACATTTTAGAGTTGGAAGGTTGAGAGCTATGGTTACATGTTGTTGGGTAAGCAAGTCTTCAAACCCCCATGCATCCTGCATTTCTTTTATGTGAAAACAAATGTAAAAGCTGCTTCTGTCTTCACTGTCACATAAGCACATCATGTGCTTAATGTCACATTTCTGAAAGCTGGTACAATGGTTAGCAAATGATAAGTAGAAAAAGGCTAGCAGGTCTCTCTCTCTCTTTCTCTCTCTCTCTCTCTCTCTCACACACACACACACACACACACACACACACACACACACACACACACACACACACACACACTCTCTCTCTCTCTTTCACTCCATTTCTGTTTTTGTCTCTCCTCTTTGGTAAAACAGTTAATTCAATAATTACACTTGGCTGTAGTCCTCGGACCTCTCAGCTGTCCTATTTTGTAGGGATACCTTCTGATATTTCTCAAAATTGTGTTCCATTCCTCTTAAATTTGGAAATAATTTTGATAATCTCCAAGATTAGTGCCAACATTTAAAATCTGTCCCTATTTTGGGACCTTTTCCTTAGTTATTTTTTACTTTGTTCCAAATTATTTTGGTAAAAGTTGAGAGCTCTGAGTGAGATGCATTTCATGGTGAGGAGACAAGCAGAGGCTTATAATTAAACTAGTCCCCTGGGCCTATCCTCACTACAGATGGGAGCACACAAACCATACGTGTGAGCCTGGTACTACATACTTTGCCTGCAGACAGTCAAGCAGTGCTGTGGCAACCAGAAACCCACCTTTGCTGTAAAATGGAGTTAGTTGCTTTCTCAAATGATCTACTGGCCACCATACAGGACTTCACATAAGCACATCTAAAGTAATAAGTAAATAAAAAGTGCCTTATGCCCAAGGCATAATTGCTTGAAATGATTCTGAGTTGCAACTCTAGATGATGGTTATGGAAAGTTAGCAACTCAATATCCTATTTAGAGGAGTGACAGTTTTGCAGCACCATTTCAGAGGCTGATGTTACTGCTCACTAGAAGACAATAATCAGAAGCCTAGCCTGTTTTGTTACCATATGGATTGCAGTGAAGAACATGTAAACAACGCAGAGGATTATGATTGGGTCATCGATCATAACCTGCTTATTAACTGTTTGAGACATGGATGCCAAAAAATTCACCTTAAGAGCGAAGCTTCCAAGGTGAATCTATTCATCCATGTAGAGAACACATAACAGGTTATGATCAGAGACCCGATTATATTTCTTAGTGCATGGAACTTTATCTGGTCCATGTCTACTAGTTACAGAAAAAAAACTAAGCATTTTGCTGGCTTTCAGAGCCATAAAGCACTTAGCGAGCACTGTCAGAAAGACAGTAACTCACTCTCTTATATTACAGAAAGTGAGAGACACATTAGCGGGACAGACAACAAGCAGAAACAAATCTGTTTTTAATTCTGCCTCTGTCATTTTATTTTAACAAGTGTAGCAGGGGGTGCTTAACAGTTGTTAAGATTGGTTCTCGTGCTATAGAAGAGCTTAACTGATTTGTCTGTTTCCAGATATTGGAGTATAATCATCAGACTGCATGCACTATTCTTGTCTTTACAAAAAAAATATATATAACCAAGAAAATTGTGATTGAACAACCCGAACATGGAATACGGCAGAAGCAGAAAGGCATCCGTGTAGATACCATGTCTGCGGGAAAAATGTACGCGGTTACTAACCATGTACCAGACTATAAAATTAAAACAGGGGCTGTAACAGTCCAAAAAAGCTTATATAAGTGACAGTAGCCATGCAAATGGCCAAATCTATGGCCATTGAAACTAAAATGTAACGCAACATACCAAAAAATAATCTTTTTTTTTAAATACATATGCCACGTTTAAGCGGCATGCAGCTACACGCAAACATGCTATTTTTGCAAAAAAATGTATAAAAATGTATAATATGTGAAATTTAAGGTGGAAAAGTAATTGCATTATAGTGTCCAGCATACAGAGACATACAATGGCAGGTAATAGTGGTAGCTAAGAAGATAGGCCCTGGTGTAGTGCTATATCCAGGGTATACACAATTAGGGATATGCAAATGAGCCAGGGTTACCAAATCACAAAAAAAGGACCACCATGTCCATCGGTACTAACTGTGGTGGGGCTAGACCTGTGTTGTTGTAACATTAAAAGGGGTTGTGTCACTGCATGTTTAAGTGGATTGGAGCTTAACGGTGCCTGCTTGCACTCAGCTAATCACAGCTAAGCAGGGGTGTGTGTCTAAGGCTGCTAAACTATATTTTGTCCCACGGCACATATTTTAGCTGGTTAAAGAAATGCTAAGCATGCCCATGTACAGGGCAGGGTCAAATATGCTGAGCAATGTTTACACTATTTCCACGGTTTGTGTGGAGTGCTGCAGGGTTTAGAAGGGGAAGAAATCCAAAAACAAACACAAAAATAAAAGGAAATAGCCTTGGAAAGCCAATCAAGTATAAATGACTGATAAGCCCTGTTCCACTGGCACTGGCTCAGTCAAACCCCTCAGTAATATAGCTGGAGGGTGGATTGTATCATAGTCAGCCAATCACACAGGCTGTATCTGCAGCACACCAGTATAAAGTATGCATACACCCTTCAGTCTGATTCTTTACCACGTACTCTCACCATTGGAGTACACACTTCAGAATTTTAGCAGACAAAATGATAGGGGCTGCTGCTTTGCTACATCTGTATGCACTACAGGCTGAGGTCAGTGATGATGATGATGATGCTAACAATAGGCCCAGACTGAGGAGAAGAAGAGTGTTCAGGCCCAGGGTAACCTTTCAGGGGCTACATGAGCTGCAGATACTAGAGCACTACAAGGTGGACAGTGACGTACTACAGGAACTCACCAAGCTCTGCCGCCCCCAGCTGAGACCCAGAGCCAACAGAGGGGAACCCATCCCAGTGGAAACAAAGGTATGTGTATCCTTAAGAATGCTAGCTACAGGTACTTTACCTACTGGGGACATCATGGGGTCTCACAGGCATCCACATCCAGGGTACTCCACCAGTTCCTAGATGTCATGCAAACACATGCCAGTGAGCACATTTATTTCCCCAACACCCCTGAGGAGAGGACCAGCAATATGCGACTTTTCCACCATGTAGCACACTACCCAGAGGTACTGGGTACCATAGACTGCACTCATGTGCACATCAAAGCACCACCCAGTGAGGAGGGTCAAGTCTATGTCAACCACAAGGGGTATCACTCCATCAACTGCCAGGTCATGTGTAATGCTCAGGACATTATCATCAATGTGTGTGCTGGCAGCCCTGGCAGTAATCATGACTCCCACATCTGGCATGCATCACAGCTGTATCAGGCATTTGCCAGCAGGAACATCCCATATGGCATCTAGTGGGGGATGCTGGTTACGCACTGGAACCGTGGATAATGAACCCATCAGAAAAGCACACACACCAGCTGAAGAATGCCATAATGAGGCACACACACAAACTAGAAACATCATAGATTATGTGTTTGGGCTGCTCAAGTCACATTTCCACTGCCTTGACATATCTGGTGGAGCCCTGCAGTACTCTCCAGCCACATGTGCACACATGTTCATAGTATCTGCCATACTGCACAATATGATCCTGTTGAAACAGCTACTGCAGGAACATCACGGGGAAGGAACACACAGCACCCCACCATTGCCAAGGTCCACACAGGCACAGGGGGACTCGGAGGAGGAACCTCATGAGGCTGTCCCTGTAGGCAGATGTAGGCATGCCCAATACGCCTTAGCCTTGGCAAAGAGACAATGCATAGCACATACACTGACAACCTAGGGACCCAGGGATTGATATCTCACTCTGACTCATGTACACACAGTGAAAAGGATGCCAGCCACATCACACTACCTGTACCTTACCATGTATAGGCTATGTACTGTGTGCATCTGACAGAGTCAGCCCTAAAGCACTGTCCTCTCAGCTACTGTAGGCACAAGGTAAGTCACTCTTCTGAACAACAAATGAATGGGGTAGTAGACTGTGGTAGCAAATGTATGGTATTGCTGCATGTATGCAAGTGGAGTGGGCTACCAGGACAGCTGCAGATAACAGACAGCTATGTGGGACAACAGGAACTCTCTGCCAAATACTGGCTGCCCCAGAATATGTAGTAGGCCCCAAACCAGCAAACTCTACTGCACTATGTGAGGGACTTACAAACAGCGGGGTGATAGGACAGATGCATGGATGTCAATGTTTGAGTCCCATACATTCCTGTCAACCTCTTAGAGCATGAAATCTGTAGAAAGCCATAAAGAAATGTGGGGCAAAGGCCCCAAAACAGGGACAATTGTTAAATATTGCTCTTACAAACATAGAAAGTTGACAGAATAACAGGTTTTGCAGTAGAATGAATTATCTGAAGGGTAAGAAGTCTGAAACTCAAATGTCTGTCATTACTTTTTAACTTCAGTCTTTAATAATTTTCCAGTAATTTTCCAGACAAACACAATTTTATGAAAAATGGACCCAAAATGTGAGGCAAACATCTGGTCAATCTGTACAGTTGAGAGGTATGGTCCCCTACCCTCGACACACCTGTGTTCCCATACAACTACATTAACAGTTATGTTTGTAAGGTAAGCAGCAGACCACACATTCCCAGGCCTGTCCCAATCAACTTGCTAACATGTTCCATTTCCATAATATGCAGGGGTCAATGTGCTATGTATGTGTGGTTAATAGTGTCAGGAAGTAGATAGCACTGACTGGTGGCTGTTGTGGCTCACTGGGCTAAGTATATTGCTGTGGGTGACAGGCTCCATGGTCCGAGACTAGCTGTGCCTACTATTTTGCATGTCAGCTACACCTATGGTAGGAGTTCTACAGGCTGTCCAGACGTCAATATTTGCTACTGCAGGAAAGCTGGACAATGGAGGGACAGTGGGCTACAGATATGGACAGTATACAGTTCTGAGTAACTTAGATGGTCCCTACTAGAATAGCCAGTTGTGACAAGTCAGTGTAGCACCAGGATACAAAGGCTGCCATGTAACTGTGTCAGTACTCACAACAAGTCAGTGGGCACCATCCATACTCCATGAATGTCAGGGTTGTTCAGAATGTCCACACGTATGCCTCATATATCTGTAGTGTTTGTCATGACATTGCATTTGTCTGGCAAACTATTGGCTAAACAATACAGGTTGATGTGAAAACATCAATGACAGTTGGTTGAGATGCAAACTTCATACCCATAAGAAAATGCAAGCTAATACAAAACCAGTCTATCCGCTGTTTACATTTGGAAGAGCAATATTAAGCTGCTGTCCCCATGTTTGGGTCTGTGTCTGACTGTGAGATATGGCCCTGTCAAGATGTCTGCCTATAAGAGTTAGAGAGGTATGGCCAACATGTAGCCTTAGAAGAACAGTGCAACACAAACTGTCAGAGAACTACAGCAAATGTACACGGCACAATGATGGCCAACCTGCTAAACAGGTACAGTCAGAGGTGTGTAGTCTTTAACCCTGTGTGTGATGTTACGACTTCTACCACAGACACACCATAACAACTACATAAGAGGAGCAACTGTGGACAAAGCCTGCGACTAGAGCAGAGCAGGAAAAAGGGCCACATATAAGGGGAAGGAGGAACCACTGGCCACACAAACACAGAATGTGCAGACTACAACACATCATGCAGTAGCTTGGGTTCCCTGCAGTGTATGGAATCAGTAGACAAATGTCTGTCAGCACTTCTTCACATTAATCTTTACTGATTTGCCCCTGACATACCAGTGCTGTGCAAAATGTATCTCACATATTATGCAAAACTCTGCTCAGTCCAGTACAGTCTGTACCCACCTTAGATGTGACTCAGTTAATTAGGATAGCACACAGCCAGGAGATCCCTCAGCCAGTCTATCAATGAGGTGCTGGACTGTTTACAGAGGTGCATCAGTTAATCTGTTGTAGCACTCAAAATCCTGGACTGGAGTACAGGTAGGTGTGGACTGGAGTCCCACTCTTACTATTGATGGTCATACTGGGCATGCTCCTACATTTGGCTACTGTCAGCCCATGTATGAACCCACATCTGATTACAGAACTGGGATGTACATGTATCCCTTCTGCATACAGACAGCTATGTACACCTTAACTGTCTATCCCCACCCACATCAGGCATGTGTACCCCCAGCTATCAGTATGTGGTACATATAAGATTTATCTGGATCTGTTGACTGTGATATACATACAAATATGTAGATAACATATACAAATATATCATTTACAGAGAGGCAGAGATGGGGGGGAACAGAGAGAGAGAGAGAGAGAGACCCCGAAAGGCATAGAGTGATGTACTGCAACAGCCACACATACGCCAATTTTAAACAGTCCCATGTGCAAATACTATGGTGAGGCCCATTGTGTAATAGGTGGTACGGAGAGGTTGTAATCTGACATCAGTCACTGTGTGTGTGTGTGTGTGTGTGTGTGTGTGTGTGTGTGTGTGTGTGTGTGTGTGTGTGTGTGTGTGTGTGTGTGTGTTTATGTATTACATGTACAGCAGAATACACACACCCAACAGGCCTATGTCTGTGTAATGGCCACCCATATTTTTGCCCTGTGACTACTGTCCTCCACAACAGTGGTCCCTCTGTCAGCAGCTACTGATGTCATCCACCCCAACAGCATTGGCAGGCACTCTCTACATTCATAGTTCCCGTGGAGCATGTGTTAAGTACCTAGTGCTATAGTGTAGACAGATAGGTAGTGGTTCAATTCCCAGCAACAGCAAGTGTGTGTGTGTGTGTGTGTGTGTGTGTGTGTGTGTGTGTGTGTGTGTGTGTGCGTGTGCGTGTGTGTGTGTGTTTGTGTGTGTGTATAGATAAGTATATTCCCTTGTGGCTTTGTGTGTTTCTTGCCTATGTGTGTGCAATGCCAATACATTTTGAGGCCTGTTCCACCCTGTCAACCTCCCATTGCCCTACTTTACAGGGCCTGCTGATGTCATCCACTTTAGATGCAGCATTGGACACTCTGCATGCATATAAGCCCTATGGCGCATGTGATAAGTATGTAGCACTATAGTACATATAACTAGATAGACAGGGGCTCTAAACTCAAGACTGCCAACTGTGTGTGCATGAACCATATCCTATGTGGGTTGGTTATACCACTTTGAGACCTGTTCCACCCTGCTGACTCCCCCATTGCGTTAATTTACAGGGCGTGCTGATGTCATCCACCTTAGATGCACTGTTTGACACTCTGCAGCCATACCTCTCAACTGTGTACAGTTTTGCAGAATGTCCAGATGATTGCCTCATATATTTTGTCTGTGTATCATAAAATTATGGTTTCCTGGCAAATCACTGGCAAATCATTAAGAGCTGAAGTCACAACATAATGACAGACATCTGAGTGTCAGACTTCATACCCTTCACAAAAGTAATGGTAATAAGAAACCTGTCACTCTATCAGTTATCTAAGTTTGTAAGAACAATATGTAAAAACTGTCCCTATTTATGGGCCTGTATCTCCCCCATTATTGAAGGCTTTGTCCACATGTATTGTTCTAACAGTTTGAGAGGTATACCCCAGGCATATAAGCTCTGTGACATATGCAATAAGGACATAGCACTATACTACCTACAGCTGGATAGCTAGGGATTCTAATCTCAATACTGGCAGCTATGTGAGTGTATGTGTCTGCGTATGCATATCCTCTGTAGCAACATGGCTGCCTTGCCTGTGTGTGCAATGCTTATACCATTTTGTATGCCTGTGCCACCCTGTTAACTCCACCATCACCAACCTATTCATGGCCTACAGTGGTCATGCACCTTAGATGCAGCGGTCCTGGGTTCGACTGTTGGCAGGACTGGTTATTTTGTTGCTGGGCAAAACAGTGTCTGAATCGGCTAAGGTGATAAAGCAGCTTTAAGTGGGTTTGCACTCCACTCCGAGATGCCAAGCGGTGCTTATCCCCGCTTAAACCTGTGCTATTTTCAGAAAAAGACAAGAAAAAAGGAGTGATAGGAAAGTGGTGAAATGAGAGCAAGCAGGGGGGAAAACAGTATGAAAGGCAGCTACGGATGTGCAGGATGGGTGTGGGAAAGAACCATAGCTGCAATAGCTGTACATGATGTGGGCAATTTGGAATTTGGAGCCTCACACCCCACAGGGAGGGGTGTAGGTGACATAACTTTGTTGATTAATTGATAGGATAATTGATTCATGGCAGTGTACGTGAGGGTGAAATGGAGAGCTATGTATGGGACAACATTTTTTTTTGGGACAGATGTCCTTTTTTAAGGTGAGAGTGGGATGTTCAGGAAGGATTTTAGGTACATTTGGGGAGGTAAGTTGGGTAGGAGAGATAGCTTTTGCAGACAGACAAGACAGCGGACATGGGTGATGTATGACACATTAGGGGGTTAAACACCTTGGACGGGGAGGGTGGTTGGGAATTGGAGGACCAAGTGCACTCAGATGACAACAGTGGGACTGAGATCCCCACCCATGGGCAGTCACCACTGCCACTTCACGGCCCAGAAGATGGCTGTGTTGGGGGCTGGGCATACATATGTCATGAACAAAACATTTCAATGTTAGTTATAACAGCATGCATGGATGTTCCAATTAACCCAGAACATTAGAATTGCATAGCATATGGAACACAGGCATGAATGGAATAACAGTCATTATTTTAACAGCATGCCAGTAACAGTTGCGACAATGTTGGAATTTCAACAAGGTATGTTAGTATGCAACCATTAAAATATATAACCATAATACACCACAAGCCCCAACATTAGGTTTTGAGAACAACATATGTGGAAATGAAACCATACCCGTAGTATAAGAATGATAAGTTGTGATGCAGATAAGGGGTGGGAGGAGAGAAAAACATTCCATTAACAACTGTATAGGTAGATTTTTGACAACAGTACTGCTGAATACTTTACATCTACATGTGCTTTATAGCCTCTGCAGCACATGCATTCCTCTCAAGCTGTTGATATGGCATGGTATGGGCCAAGCTTTAAGAACTATACATACATAACTACAGGGGACTCATACATGTCAGGGTAACATATATGACTAACAAGGTGTACTGTGCACTTATGTTGTGTGAGTATGCTACTGGCATACTTCAACTGGATTTATGTCTGTGTCCAAGGTTATTGGCAACAATGACCACTAGCCATGACAGTGTGACACCTGAGAGACATGTATCATGCACAGTGTACAGACTATATGCCTACCCTTCTATCATTCGTAAGCATGGTAGATATTAGTATACCCTTTATACAGCTACTACAGACATTTCTTTACCTGTAAGTCCTGTGTGGAAATATATGTTAACAGTAGTGACTGTTTCTATTAATAGTCAGTACTACTTGTCTGTTACTATAAATAATGTTACTACTGATCTCTGGATTCAAACCCTGGTCTGCGTGTGGAAAAATAAAAACACACACACACACACACACATATATATATATATATATATATATATATATATATATATATATATATATATATTGCTTATCACACTGAGCTACTGGGCCACTGCTGTGTGTTGGTTGACTGATATGTGCCTAGAGCTCTCCTGCTGACAAAGTCTGACCTGGTAATATCAGTAGAGTGTCACAGGAGACTGCATTGACAGCTGAACATACATACATGAGAGTCACGCATGACAGAGATAGTAGGTGAAGTGTGTTTTAATACTTGGAATGCAGGTGTACACAATTAACCCCTAGAGGATGGGAATATGTGTGATCTGTACAGACCATATTAGGGTGCTGGGATGCCTACCTGACCCATATACATTTGCAGATGCTATATTTGCAGTCTAAAGCTACTACTGTATCATACCTGCCTGCATCAGCATACCTACATTCAAGAATGCATATAGCTGAAATGTAAATGTTAAGACCAGACAATCCAGATGGAAAAACACTATAAAACCTTAGACATTACTATTCGTGGTTCTCATGTTAGTTTATAACATATATCAAATTGCATTCTATCTTTTAATACAGCTCCACATCTACACTTTAGCATGACAGTTCTTTTGCAGCCACACTTCAGTCACTTTATGGTGTTATATCCATATTTGCTTTGCAACACCTGTAAAATTAGATTTCTCCAACAACAGAACAGAATACACACAGCAATTGGCAGAAGACAACTTTAGTGACAGTGACATGACAGTCATTGGTATACATTTCACAAACTTTATTGTACTCCAGTTTAAATAATGCATGCATTGAAGGTGTGCTGTTATTACAGAACCTATGCAATACTAACACTGTTACCTTCACAAG
This sequence comes from Protopterus annectens, assembly GCF_019279795.1. NCBI lineage: Eukaryota > Metazoa > Chordata > Ceratodontiformes > Protopteridae > Protopterus > Protopterus annectens. The sequence continues at coordinate 1,706,523,090 of NC_056725.1, read as the reverse complement.
TCTGACTGCAGCTGTACTGTATTTCCCGTAGATCATGAATGGATGTCATTTATTCCCTTCACATTTAGAACGCCAGTGTACTTTATTACCAGATCATTAGTATTAATGCCATAAACACATGTCATTCCTACACATTATTAGTATGTTATTGCAGTACAGTCAGAATAGAATATACCTACTGGCAGTTACTACTGTACTTTTTCTTATTTATATTATTATATATTTCAAGATATATCTGTACTCACCACACTCTTGGCACATCCTCACTAGGTGCCCTGTGTGGGCCTCCAAGTTGCGAGCCCTCTCCTTTGCAGTTGTGGGAAGGGAAACACACCATTATGCATACCTGTCTATCAGATATTCATTCTACAGTTTGATAAATCACCAGTTGCTATACTTACAAATTCCGGTCCCGAGCATGTTGCATCCACTGGGGCAAGAGCCCCCTTCCTTCGCTTCAGGTCATCATAACAATGACACACCTGCTCACCAGTGTGGGGAATTCCAGTACCATTGGTGAGGTCATGTGCCAAATGTCCCAGGACTCAGATTTGTATTCAGAGCCCTGGCACTGACTCTGTAGCAGGCTGTCACCATGGTCTTTGACAAGGAGCCCAACCATGACCCTAGACACCAATATGCCCCAGTGCTGCACTCAAAAGCACACTCCCTCTCTGACTCCAGCCATAGCTCCCGCAGTGATAAAACTCCAACATGTTCTGGCTGTATTCCTGCCTGTGCAGTTTGAATAAGGCTATTTTCCCACCTTTTGCAGCCATTGGACCATTTTTAAAAATGCTAAGCAAAGCTTAGTAGTGTGCAAACCTGCTAAGCTTAGTTGAGCAATGATTAAAGTTGCAACTGCTTAGCAATGCTTAGCAGTGCACAAACCCACTTAGCTGAACTGAGGACTGCTTAAACTGGGAATGCTATGCACTGCCCAAACCAGCTAAGCAGAGCTGTGCATTGCTAAGTACTGCTAAAACAGTTCCCGTTTGAGCATTGCTTAGCTTGGCTTAGCAGTGCTTAGCAAAATGTAGCTAAGGGCAAACAAGATTTTTACATAATAAAAAAATATGTATTAACATTAATTACTCATCATTGATACTTTATTATTATGTGTATGTATTTTACTTTACATGACCTCACCCTATGTACTTTAGTTGCTTAACCTTGGAGTGTGACTGTACTGTATTGGACACTTGTGTTTAACTGGAGGTTTTCACCACATATCTCCACTGACACTGGGATTATGGACCAGCTGCACTAACCTGGTTAACAAATACCAATAACTACATCAGTAAAAAAAATAAAAATGCATATATAAATGCTTTCCAATGTAAAAGCTGAATGTCCTGTCTGCATATTCGAACTATGCACCTACTGCACATGAAGCCGTAACTCTAACCATTCTGCTAACTTGGTGGTGAGGATTTCAGCTATACATTTCTGTGTAGCTTTTCATTACATTTAAGCAATGCTGAGTGATGCGCCACACAAACCCACTCAGCTATGCTTAAACTTGACCTTTTGTATGACAATTAAAAACATCCAGTTTCTATTTTTAGATGTCTGGCACGTGTTTATTGCTAAGCGTGGCACCGCTCCACACAAATACACAAATAAAAAAAATTAGAAAAAAATAGAATAAAAAAAAAATAAACATCAAGCTCACATTTTCTCATTTAAATTCAGTGCCATACAGCACTCTGATTGTACAGGGGTTGTGTTACAGACACTGTAACACCCCCCCTGTGTATCATATATGAAAATTATTATAAATAAGTGTCCAATGACATTTTCTTTACTCTTTAGTGCCTTATGGCACTTTGACAGTGCAGGGGATGTGTTACAAACACTATAACACACCCCCTGCGTGACATAAATGTTACTAATTATAAATGTCCAAGGACACTTTCTTTAATCTTTTAGTGACATACAGCACTTTAACAGTACAGGGGGGGGGTGTTACCGACACTGTAACACACCCCCTGTGTGACATAAATGTTAGTAATTATAAATAAGTGTCTGAGGTTCATAGGTTCATAGAGTAGTACACTTTCTTTAATGTTTTAGTGCTGTACAGCACTTTGATAGTGCAGGGGTGTGTGTTACACATCTCTGAGCACTGTAACACATCCCATATCACTGATTCAGTAACCGTGTATATGGCTCCCCCTCAGTAGCGCACCTTCATTAATATGCAAGGTGTGCTGTCGAGGGGGAGCTGCAGACATGGACACTGTTCACTCCATATAGGGCTTGCACTATTCCTACAAGGAGTTTATTAAACCTGTGGATGGTCTACACCAACAGGATAAGGCAGTATGTAGCACAATTCATGTTCTGTCCTTTGTAATCTATTGCATATCAGATATGCAGAGCAGTACAGTTTCAGTTCCCTAAGCACTGATTTCCTACAAGCATTATTATGGTAGAGTGACATTGATGATATGAGCACTGCCAGCTATGCCAGAAGAAGTAGGGCAGTGGATGTGCAACATATGCCAGCATAGCTAGCTGGAATTTTATAAAGAATTATATGTCATTTGTATATCAAACGGATGTGTACAGATGCTTGCATTGAAAAAATGTATTTGCAAAGCTGCTTGTGTTACAAATGTGGCAAGAGTGGGTCCTGACCATATTGTAACTGATTAAATGTATATGTTTTAACAGAGGATACCAGAAGAGAAGAGGTTAATCTCAATCCAGCTAAAAAATTAAATTACTTAATTTAGTCCATAAAGATAGTATCTTACAGTTCTGATTGCAATCAGAGATGAAATGTCTGTGAAAACAAGTGCTAGGAACCTTCTGTATTGTCTTTAGCAGTGAACTAATTGCAACTCTGGAAGGGTAGAAGTTTGAAATTGTTTTATGACTTCCAGAAGCTGTGACAGATCTTGGCAAAGCTCTATGTGTGTGCATTATTGACACCTATGTGCTCTTCTAGCCAAGGGGTAGCATGGGAACCAGAAATCAGATGACCAGATGTATGCAATGTCATTCTGTAATCCATCAATGAAATTATATATTTAAATGAGACCGAAGTCTCAGGGCATTCTGTTTTTGGACCCAGGCAAATAAGGACCCCTCACATACTTCATCTTGCCTTGCTCTAATAACGAACCAGGCAATAGTAATTCTTTAGTTCAGCCAGGAAAATATAGTGAGATTAGTTAATTACTGTTTTTTTATCTATGTAAATCTATTTGTTTGTGTTTTTTTAATAATTCCTGTGATTGAAACTCTGGTGTTTATTGTAAATCAGTGGTGAGGATTCAGGCTCCTTGATTACTGGCCCAGAGAAGGAATGTCACAAGCTCTATATTTTCTTTACTTTCCTTGAAAAAATACACATACAGACGTGTGCACACATACAGATGCGTGCACACACACACACACACACACACACACACACACACACACACACACACACACACACACATACACACACATATTCCATTTCTTTACTAAGCCTTTGCATATTACATTACAAATTGAAACAATATGACATTACCGCAATGAGAAGCTGCAGAACTGAAGATATTGTACACTTATTTCTGCACACACAAATAATTGCTTTATGACTGTGACAGATGCCAGTATTCTGGTGAACTTGGCACAACCTACTAACTATGAGGAAGGGGGCATTACACCATGTGAGATTTCTAGTTAATTACCATAAACAGCAGTATAAAACATTTACATCTGCCTGTTTGCAAGTCACATAGTCCCTGCTGTCAGTGTATGAAACAAGCAACAAAGTGTGTTACACTGGACTATATATATATATATATATATATATATATATATATATATATATATATATATATATATATGTGTGTGTGTGTGTGTGTGTAAACACACACATACAAGTTTACATGTGCAGACTGACAAATTCAGTGTAGCCTATCTTTTCTTAAAATGCATTTCCTCAGTACTTGCTTACCTTGACTATCTTCCTGTCATTTAAGTTTGCATTTTCACTATTCTTTTTAAGGAAGATCTCTTCCAATAACTTCCTTCTATAGCTAAACATGCTCTACCCTCACTGATTACTCTTTAGGAAGTTCTGCCTTCTTGTTGATATTATATTGGGGTTAGCAGATTGGAGAAGTTTTACTTGTATTTTCTTCTCTAATTTTCAAGTTTAAAGTTAGTTATATATATAATTCTCAGGTGTACCTAATTATGAGGAACATTCCTTATTTGGGTTCTTAAAAAGGTCATGTTCTTCGAGGATCCATAATGAATGAGACCCACATTCAGTGTTAGGAATGTATTAACTGATATGCAATGTAAATAGAATTGATTCATATTAATTATTTAATAGAACTTCTTATAAGTATGAAATAGCATATTTTAACCATCCTACGAACTTCCTCGTTGAAGTTGTTAGTAAGCTGTTAGTAAGTGTTCCACGTTTTGCCCATTTGTTCCACATTATGAGAGATAGTGTTCCACATTTTAGAGATGGAAGGTTGAGCACTATGGTTACATGTCGTTGGTCTTCAAACCCCCATGCATACTGCATTCTTTTTATGTGAAAACAAATGTGAAAGCTGCTTCTGCTTCACTGTCACATAAGCATATCACATGTAGTACAAAGTCCATAACTCTTAAATGTCTCTGATTTTGCCTAATGTCACTGAATCTTACCTTTCATCTTTCCATGATTTTTGCAGAATGCCCCTACCTTATATTTTTACCCTGTCCATTCCTTGTAATATGTTCAAATTTTCTAGTGAATCACTGAGGATTACAACCACATACTAATGCTAGATATTGTTGGAGTTTCATAGTTTATAGTTCATTTTGCCCTGAAAATGCATAATAATGCAAAATGTCTTCCATTAATAAACATACATACTTTACTTAGCCCATGTACAGAATTAATGTATTTGCTTACTTACAAGAAAACAGAGGAAAGAGACATTGCCTACTGGTACAGAAAGTGCAGGAAAGATCCAGCTTTGCATCATCAAAGTGACAAGCATGATGGTGAAAAGAAAGGAAGTACTCCCCTTATAAGTCCATGGAGAACCAATGTTTGTGAAGAGGAAATAACAGTAAAATGATCAACAGAATATCTAGTAAATTGGATTTGCAGACCTGGCAGCCATCCTGTCATCCCAGAAGAAGGAGATAGATTGCAGGTATGTGCAAAAAATAGTTGCACTTGATCTTTAAGACCAATGTACCCAGACTGCAGGCCATTACAAATGCAAGGAACATAGCAATTACTGCATCATTTGCTGTTAACAGGGTAATACTTACTACTGTCCCCTCCTCTAATTCAAGCCAATGTAGCACTGAGGAGTTGCGCTATCAATGTCATACATTGAGTCTGTTATTGTAGAATTCCAAAATTTGCTTGGACTATGGCGTGACAACTAGCTTGTAATAAGTGATTCTGGGGAGAGATTACATAATGTAAGAGTTGTGCAGCAGCAAGAGAAACCACACAATTAAGATCACTGTCATAGTTGTATGCCAGACATTGAATAATGTGTCATTGGCCCTGCCTGAACCTTACAAACTGTTAGCACATAAGACTTCAGCTAGAAACTGACCATCACTTGTCACATTTGTATGCCATGTTGAATAATATTTCATTAGCATAGCCTTAACCTTACAGGAAACATAGTCTCGGTGCTAAATTGTACTAACCCACTTGTGCTATCAAGAATGTCTCACAGTATAGCAATTTTACACAGTTTGCTGTTTGCTTGATGTTTCACTCTGATTCTGAACTCTCAAGAGTCAATAAATGTTAAGATATATAGCACAGATCCAACAAGTCCCTGTTTGTCTCTCTGTCTGTCTCTGTATCTACACTGTGATATGAATAAACCCATAATTACATCTGGCTGCACTCAACTAAATTTCACTGTAGGGAAAAAAGTAGAGAGATAATTTAACTAGGCTTCTGCTATGACTTGTTGAGTTGCAACTCAACAAAAAACAAACTCACTGAGTACAAATGGTCAGAAGTTCAACCAGACTGAAAAATATTTGTAAACATTTTACAGAGAATAGGATCCCTTGCACCGTAATGTGTGTGTGCGTGTGTGTGTGTCTGGGGGGGGGGGGGCAAGCTCCTGAAACTCCATATCAACTCCATGGTTGTACCAACACAAAGAAAAGAGTCATCTGTGAATACAAATGACTGTCCTCTTGTGTATACTTAGAAACTGCATTGCACTGGTAGGGATTTTCTATGGAAAATAGCAACTGAGGCGTTCAGCATTGGTGAGCTGGACTCAGCCAGATAGACATACATCCATTTTGCACTCAGCAACATCTAGAGAAGCTTTTAGTAATTTATTTTTTATTTGCATTTGTTTACTTGGATTCTTCTGGGCAAACTGAGACTTTAAAGTGAAGGTCCAGATAGATAAATTCAAGAAAAGATATATATGATAATAGTAAACAGATAATATACATGCAATTGAAAATACAGTATGTTCACAGTATAATAAATGAAATATTCATAATGAAAGATATTATAACTAGTCTACCAGGGTGCTTCCTCATTGGTTGCAGGGGCATGCACACATCATAAACACGGGCCTGCTTACCCACTGCCTTGCTTTCAGTCACTCAAACAGCACAAGACAACCCAGACTTTCCCCTGCTGCCTGAAGTAGAAATTTTACATAGCTAAACAAGAGGCAGGTTTCTTAGTGGAAAGCATGTTTATCGTGTTTCATTACTGGAAGGCTGTAGTTTGGGAAAAACAAATACAACAGTAAAGCACCCCCAACAAAAGTACATTTTAAGTCAGGAATTACACCGATTTCTAAAATGTGTCCAGCTATATAAATTATTCTTCAGAAAATTATATATAAGCCATTTAAAAATGTAGGCATGTGCCAGAAGCATAATAAATCATTAATTTTATTAATTCTTATTGTATTTAGTGTAGTGTTATTCTTGCCATAAAGGCAGGAACTTGACTTATCAAATCTGACATTGGTGACAGAGTGTTGCATCAGGCAGTGTTACCATCTAAGACTGCTTGGTTCTCTGGTTGAGTTTTTGGCAATGATGCCTCTGTTGTGAAGTCTACATGTACTCCCTGTTTCTGTGTGGAGTTTATCCATGTGGTTTGGTTTCTTCCAGACCTTCATTTGTATAATATATGCCTCTGGTCATTTGTGTTTTTACTTTCATCCCAGTCTAAAACCAAAGGGGGGGGGGGTACACAGATGGCAACTGTCTTTTTTCTGAGGGATAGAAGGGCAGCAGGCACTATTCCCAGAAAATATAGCTACTATTTTGCCAGGTTATTGCTTTCCTGTGATGTATCAAAAGTTTATGATTCAGTTAGTCATGCAGGTTTATGAAATATTATGGAATGTTGTAGCATTAGTCAACAGATATGACATGTTATACTTATACAAGAACACGGATGGCAACATTAGTAAATAGACGCAGGAAAATCTATAAAATTACAAAGAGGTGTAAAGCAATGTTGTCGCCTTATTGGTTTTCTTTTTTGCATAATAATGAATGCAGTCATTCAAGAGAGTTATATCGTTTGTGTTATTGTTGCATGTGAAATGTTACTGGTATTATCATTCCATTCATTTTTCATAGGCTGATGATTTAACTATACTTTTTAATTCTGAAGACTGGCTTCAGACAGTTGTTTCAGTAGTACAACAATATTTACTAATTGTTGGTCTAAGTTTTAATATGAATAAATGTCTAGGATTTGGAAGAGTACATGAGTACAAAGACTTATGTTTTTGTCATAAATAGTATTAAAATCTTAGGGATTCACTTTGGTAATGAACAGTCTTTTTAAATCAATGGGATGAGGTATTAAACAATATTCAACAAAATTTAAGATGGTGGAGTTTGTCGCTAGTTTGGTCAGGATAAAACAGACGAACATTCATGGGTTCATTTCAAGCAACTTTATTACATGCAAACACATCAGAAATGAGGCTTTGTAACTTAAATAAACTTATAAACAGACTGACTAATACACTCATACATGTTAATACTCTGACTGTTCTCTCAAAATGGCACTGCTGCCTGCACATGCTCAGTATTTATATGCATGTACTTACATCTGGAAATGCTTCTTAAAGGTACATACACATGCTCTGATCTACATCCTCCCTCTTTGAGAAATGATCCATATATGAAATGACAGTGTTCAATGTCATGCAATTTACAGAAATGATCTTTTGACATGCAATTATACAGAACTAATTCTTTGACATGTAAGCATACAAAATCAGACACATATAAAACAATTCTATTACTGAATCTCTTGTCCCAGTGTATGGAAATCCTTCTACAAAATCCCTCTTCACAGAGGAGAAAACTCCACAGAGCCATCCAACTATCGTCCCATTGCTATACTATCCCCCTTTCCAAAATTCTAGAAAAGTGTGTGCACACACAGCTACTTAAACATCTGCTATCTAATAAGCTTCTTACTCTCACCCAACACGGCCTCAGACCCCACCACAGTACATCAACAGCTCTACTCTCATTCAACCAAACAGTAGCAGAAGCCTTTGACAACAACCTACTAGTTTCCTGCTTATTCCCCGACCTCGCCAAAGCATTTGATACTGTCTCTCACTCTAAACTTATAACTAAACTCTCTTACCCTCACCTCTCCACCCCTCTATAAGCTGTTTTTCTAGCTACTTATCTAATAGAAAACAATCTATATGCTGGAAAACTGTCACCTCCCTGTTTCTTCCTGTTAACACTGGTGTCCCCCAAGGTTCTATATTGGGTCCTCTCTTGCTCAATATTTTTACTAACAGTTTATGCTCTGCTACCAACCTCTCCACACTTTTGCAATATGCTGATGACTCAACCCTTATTACTACTCCCCACAGCATCTTAGAACTCCATGCTCTTACCCAAGACAGTTTTACATCCATCAAAACCTGGTTCACTGATAATCAACTAATTCTAAATCCAAAAAAAAACTAAACTTCTACTTTTCCTTTCTAAAACACTGGCAACACACAAATCCACTTTCTCTATTACCTTCCTCAACAATACCACTATCAGACCAGAACCCCATACTAAATTACTTGGTGTTATAATTGACAACGAATTCAAATTTGACATACATATCCATCATTGCATAAAAAAACACCAGAAACTTGGTCTCCTGTACCGTAACCACAGACTGCATTCACCCTCCACCAAACCCTCCCTGGCCCTGTCTCTCCTATTACCCTGTCTTTTGTATGCAGCTCCAGTTTTTACTAATCTTCAGTCTTCACTTCTCTTTAAACATACAATAAAATAGCTAGATTCACCTCTAATCTCCCTTACAAATCCCACCACTGCCTTGCCCTTAAATAATTACAATGGCCTGAATTCCCTAAACAATTGTTTCTTTCTCAACAGCATATCACTTCTTTATAATCCCACTGCCTGTCCCTCCATCTCTAATATTGTATCTCTAGATAACCCCCAACGTCAATTTCGTACATCTGACAAACATCTTCTTGACATTTGGAAACTGTCAAAAAATATCAGTAAGTCCCTATATAAATACCATGTAGCTCACACCTGGAATTCCCTTCCACTTAAAATAAGATGTATCCCCCATAAGTTCCATTTCAAACTACAACTCAAACACTACCTTCTTAAGACCTGGTCCTGCCCTTGCCAAGCTCCGACCTGATCTCTAACTGATTTCTTCCTAAATGCTACTTTTGATTACTCTGTTTTTCTCTCTTGTTATCTGCCTTTCTTTCTTGCTCTTCTTTACAGTATAGCTACAATCAGGTTTTTGTAAATATTCCTACTTGGGAATTATCCTGCCGCTATTGTATTGGATTTTTTTGAAATTTATATATAAATATATTGTCTTTGTTGATTTTGTTTTATGTAAATGTTTCTTGTCAATATTGCTGTTGCAATGTTTAGTCTTTGTATTAATTACTGTTTTTCACATGTCTGTAATTATAATTGGAGCTTTTCTCCTCAGGTCTCCACTAAAAATGGGCCTTTGGCTCAGTTGGACCAACCCGGTTAAGAAATGACAATAAATAAATAAAAATAAAAAATTGTGTCCAAGTTGCTGTGTATTTTACAGTAGGTCTTGAAATATGACCTGACCGTGTAACATAAAAGTCAGAACTGGATCTAGCAACGGGGACTGTCTTCAAGGAATGTTCAACTTTGGGGACATCTGGGACATCATCAGGAATGGGAATGGATCCTGCGACATGTTCTTCGGTACGAACATTGTAAAGTGGCAGGGGTGCTCTGAGATCTAGAGTCTGTATCAGTTTACTATTGTTTAAATGATCCTTACTTGTGAGGTTTTGGAAATGTCGAAATTAAGCATTCTCTGAATCACATATTCAAAGTGAATAGTCATGAATACCAGAAGTGTGAATAGGTATGGTGGTTCACACATCTGATTTTTGGTAAAGTGAAAGCAACAAAGGGTGTAGTTGCACAATAGATTACTTAGCTCATTCCCAGGAAGTAATGTATACATTGTGCTATCATATGCAATGGTTTAAAAATGGATTAGAATACAGTGAAAGTGAATACTGCTGAAAGTGGAAGAATGGAGTCTCTAACGGAGGTATGGATAAGTTCACTAGGCTATTTTCCGTGACAAACTTTTAACATATGTCTGTGTTGTTTACCATGGAAAGTGTATTAAGAGATATTTTATTTGTATTGGCAGGTTATTGACAATGTGGATAATACTTGTAGTCCTAGAACTATTAATCATGCATACAGTACTATTGCTACACAAAAAGGGTGTAAAATGTTGGTCATTGATGGCTACCAGTATTGTCTAGAGAAGGTTTCAGGATACAGGAAGTATTGGTGTTGCTCATTAAAAAATAAAGAGAGGTGTAAGGGAAGGTTTATCACAGAGGGGGAAGCTGAGGGGGAAATATTAAAGAAAAGTGTCCCACATTTTCATGCTCCTGCCCCTATAAAACCTGAGGCATATGGAATTAGAGAAAGTATTAAAAGAAGAGCTGAACAATCTGTGGAAGACCCTTGTAAGGTTGTGTCATAAGTCTTGGCAATTATATCTACTGATGTTTTAACTGACCTGCCAAATACAGATGCCCTAAAGCAAACTGTGATTAGGATACACAATAAAGCCAAAGCAGCCACATTTAAGGAATTCAGAAGCTTGAAGGAACTAACAGTGGATATGTTAGCTATAAAAGGTGGCACCTTGGTGATTAAACATGACGGAGATGGAGGGGTATGTAACAATATTGTTGTAATCACCACAACAAATAATCTGAAGATGTTATGTAATGCAGAATATGTTATGGTCGATGGAATGTTCCCCATAAGCACCACTGAGTGTCCACTGCCTGGGATTGATCATCGTAAAATAATCCCGGTTGTGTATGGGTTACTGTCCAGTAAAGGTGAAATCTGTTATGACATGGTTTGGAGGAATGTGCAGAGTTTGTGTCAGGAATATGCTCTAAAATTAACAACAAAGATGATCCTTAGTGATTTTGAGAAAGGAGCAGTCAATACAATTGTACAACATTTCCCCCACACAGCTGCAAAAGGTTGCTGGTTCCATTTTTGCCAGATTGTATGGTGCCAGATACAAAAACTGCACTTGACAGCTGAGTTTGGGAAAACTATATCTTTCTCCTCCCTGTGTATACAAATACCTGCACTGGTATTTTTGAATCTTTATAAGCACTTACATGAGTGCATGGATCGTGCAATCCCTAACAGAACCAAGATGCTATCCTCCAAAAAAAGGAAGCCAATCTGGTGGTTCCCTGCCATAAACAAACTCTACAACAGAAGAAAGAAACTGTTGCAAAAAAGAGTAAAATCCCATGATTGGAGAAACTCCCTGGTCAGCTTCAGTAAGAAGCTGAGATCCCTCATAAAATCCTCCAAAGCTAGTTATGAAAACAAAATTGCCACTGATTCTAAAGACAACCACAAAGCATTCTATAGCTATGTCAAGAATCTCAATGGCAACACTCAGATCTGCTCTGAGTTACAGCACAATGACATTAAATATACAGAACCAACTGATATTGCCAACATCCTGGCAGATAGGTTCAGTGTTAACTTTAACCCCCACTCACTCCCTAAATGGCCCATATTTATACAGGAAGAATGCAGAGTTCCTGTAATCATGGCTGCACAGGTAAAGCCAAGAACACAGCATCCATGGGACCTGACAAAATCCCAGGCTGCCTTCTACATGAACTACAGAATGAACTGGCACCCCACCTAAGTACCATGTTCAGTCATAGCCTCACCTCAGGCTTTGTGCCCATTGAATGGGGCACCGCGACGGTTATCCCACTCCACAAAGGGGGGCCACAACAGACCCCGGGAACTACTGCCCCATTAGCCAGACGAGCCTGGTTTGCAAGGCCATGGAACGTATCATCATGGAACTCATAAACAAAGACATTGGAGATCTCCAAACTCTGGACCCCACGCAGTTCGGGTTTGTAAAAAGCAGATCATGTCTCCTAAACCTGATAGACTTCTTTGAAGTAGTAACCAAAGCCATAAATGAGGGTAAGGTAGTTCAGACAGCCTATCTAGATCTCACCAAGGCGTTCAACACCATCCTCCACTCTGGAATTATAGATAAACTCACTAAACTAGGTATAAATCCCTATGTCACAAGATGGGTTGCCAACTGGCTTACTGACAGAACCCACACTGTGAAAGTAGCAGACTCCAAATCAGAGTTCAGACCAGTGACAAGTGGAGTATCACAGGGTTCAGTCCTGGGTCCTGTTCTGTTTGTTATCTACTTCTCTGAAGTACAGACTAACACAGAAAGTCTTTGGCTAACTAAATTCGCAGATGACTGCAAACTAGTAGCCATAATCAAAACTCCTAATGATGTGGACATCCTACAAAAGAGCCTCACTGAGACAGATGCCTGGTGTCAAAGCCATGGTCTCAAGCTCAAAGTCAAAAAGTGCATTGTCATCCCCTTTGGTAAAAACTCTGTACCCATGAACTACCACATAGGCGGTAGTTTACTTAACACCGAAAGTGTGATAAGAGACCTCGGGACACAGGTGGATTGTAGTCTCTCCTTTGATAATCACATCACCACAGTGGTCATGAAATCCTTCTACGTGGCACACCTCATCACAAAAGGTTTCTCATCCAGAAAAAAAGAGGTCATTGTTCCCCTTTACTCATCACTCATTAGATCCATTATATAGTACAACACCCCTTTTGGTATGTATCTCACAAGACATCTACAACAACTGGAAAGGCCACAAAAATACCTCACAAAGAAGATTACTGGCCTCAAACAGATGCCTTACGCAGACCATCTCAAAAAACTCCAGCTTTACTCCTTCGCATATCATCTACTCAGAGGCGATCTCTGCCTAACATACAAAGCTATGTCAAACCCAGAGCTGTTGGACATGCTCCACTTAAAGAAATCCCAATCCCTCTGAGCTACACACTCTAGGGACCTAAACCTTGTCACCACAATAAACAGAACATGCTGGAGGGATAGATTCCTGTCCCAGAGACTTCCCATACTCTGGAACAGACTACCTGTCTTTGTCAAACAGAGCTACTCATTAGCACTTTTCAAGAAAAATCTTGATGATTGGATGAGTAATAGGAAATTCACCCTGGGGATCACTTCTGTGGTTCTGCTTGACAGGGGCACAGGAAAATAATTTTCTTGGTGGCAAAAGCCAGGGTACCTTTTTGGCTAGGCTTGTATAGGCTCTAGGGCCAATAGCCTAGTACCTACCTATGAACCTATGAACCTATGAACATATGAACCTATTCCCTCCACCCTTCCCCCAGCCTAAGACTCGTAGTGGATCAATTTTTTTCAGAACTGGGCTCATATCAAGAACACATATCTGGTCTCTTATTCTTATTTGCTATTTGTCTGCCACTGTTTTAGGCAAACTCAATCTAAGGTAATTTAGAGAGGAACATAATGGGTAAAGCCTAGCTCGAGAGTTTGGAAGGCTCGAGGTGAAATAAACAGCCAAGTCGATTATGAGGCTCAGAACTGAGCCCACAGTCAAGGATTAGTGAAGATTGAGAACACAGATGGAACATTATGGTAAGACATAACTTCTTTTTATTGTTGTGTCTATGTACCTATATAGTGTGCATTTATATAGGCAAATGTAGTTATGTAATATACCTACGCTGCACTGATATACTTACATGGTGCTCTGGGTAGTAGATGTTACTGCTTGTAAGCATTGTGAATACATTAATTTGTGCCATTGATATCATGATTGGGCCTACTGTCTCTGGAACCATGGCACATAGTGCAAATAGCCTGTTGTACTTTATAACACCACCATGGTGCTATTTAAATAGTGTGTAACCTGACGACATATACATGTGTATCACAACAAAAGTACAGGGTGAGATGTAATACTTAACACAGCGGATTATGATTAAGTCTCCAGTAATAACTAGCTTATTATATGTTTGAGACATGGATGCTAAGAAATTCACCTTGTGAACAAAGGTGAATCTTGGCATCCATATTGAGAACACATGAAGCTAGTTGTGATTAGAGAGCTGATCAGAATTATTTGTAGTGCATGTAGTACTGCCAGTTAAAGAAAAAAAAATATAGGGGCATCAAGTGTTTTACTGGTTTTCAAAGTCTTTGAAAGCCGGTAAAGCATTTAGCAGTGTCAGACACAGAGCAGGCAGAAATGAAGTGTCCCTCTGTAGAATGGCTTTAAAAGCTGTTAGGTACTTCATTTTGCTTCACTTTTGTTTATAAGTGCAGCAGACCAAAAGCATCTAAAAGGTTTTATAAGCTGTTTTCCCTTCTGTCACTTTTTTTTGCCAGTTGGCACTACCCATTGTAAGTCCCTTGCATGAGACTTGATCTTAAACAGTGTTTTGCTGTCCTTAATCTTTTGTTAAGCATCAGTAACCACCTGTTAACATTAGGTCTCATGCTAGGGATATCCTTAACAAGTTTATCTTTATCCCATTTTAAGAGCATAATTGTGGTACTCCCTGCATTACATATGCATTAGTATTGTGTATAACAACTACTACGCTGCATAAATTGTTTATATGCTGAACAGTCCTGAACTATTGTGCTTGCTGAAGACCATCATAATCCTTACAGATTACAAGGTAGCACTGGCGTAAATCTCATGTCTAATATTATCACACAAGCTCCTCAGTGCTCATCAGTAGCATTGTAGGACTCAAACTATGCAGCTGCTGTTCTGGAACATGTATATGTCCTAATATATCCACTTAAATAGCAAGTTTATAAAACAACACTCAACCTTTCCAAGTTTAATTCAGAAGTGTTCCTTACTACCCTATCATCTATTAACTGGAAATTCCTAAAAATCTTACCCTTAGATGATGCTGACTTTGAATTCAGTACAACTTTCCTGAATAACTTAAATTGCCTTGCACCTTCTATAAGGAAGAGAATAAAAACAAATAATGCAGTTTGGCTATCCAAAAAGAGTATTTGCTAATGCAAGATAGAGAAAAAGCATGGAAAGAATGGAAAGAATATAAGACCCAAAATATCTTGAAAACTTCGGAATGCTTCACAATTGTACTAAAAAGCAAGTAAATGAAGGCAGAAAGCTATATTATAATAACTTTTAGAATAATAATAAACACAATCCTAAAAAATTCTGGATAGTCATTGAAGAAATCTTTTATCCTGGCCAAACAATTCAACCCTAATCCTTCTCCCAATAATTCACCATTTGAATCCACAATACAATTCAACTCTTACTTCATAGATTGTGTAGCATCTCTAAACAAGAATTCCACAACATCTAATCCTAACCCCGTCTAATAGACACGTATCACCACGTCCACTTTCACCTTCAAACCTGTGCCCACATCCTACATAAAATTACACTTAAACTGAAACTGTGCTGTGCTTCATCTGATGACTTTCCAAGTATGAGTACCTTAAAATAGCAGCCAATAGCATTACTTATCCTGTCTCAATCCTTATAAATAGGTCAGTTCAGGAATCCCATGTTCCCTCTCTCTAGAAAAAGTCACACATTATCCCTCTACACAAATGAGGAAATTGGCAGACATTAGTAACTTTAGACCTATAGCAGTCTTATTCCCCCTTCTCCAAAGTACTTGAAAAATGTATTCAAAAACAGTTACTAAACTATCTCCTGCAGGAAGTACTCCTATCCCCCACAACATGGCTTCCTTACTTCCCATAGTACTAACACTGGACTTTTAAGTTATATTGATACTATCAAACTAGAGATAACAGCAAACTAATCTCCTCCTTGTTTCTAAACTTGTATAAAGCCTTTAACACAGTTTGTCACAGCAAACGTCTACTTCAAATATCCTCATTAGATCTCTGTCAGCCCAAGTTTCTATGGTTCAAAAGATATCTATCCAATAGTTATCAGTCAGTAAAATGGCACTCCAATCTCTCTCCATACCTTCCAGTTGCCACTGGTGTACTACATGGCTCTATCCTTGGTCCCCTCCTATTTAACATTCTCACCAACAATCTCCACACATCCACACAACAGGCTTCCCTAATACAGTACGCAGATGATTCCACACTCATTTGCAAATCTGACAACATGGCACACCTCCAAAAAATTACTCAGGAAGCTTTAACAGCCACTGAAACAAGTCATGCTCAACTGTAAAAAAAAAAAAAAAAAAACTAAATTAATACTTTTTTTCCCCAAATCCCTTTCTCCTGAAAAAAAAAAAAAATAAAGTTGTCTCTCTTGATAATATAGCTATTGAAGTCACTTCTCATAGCAAATTATTAGGGATGATAGCGGATGATGATCTTAAATTTGACCTGCATATACAAAATTACATAAGGAAAAAATCCTCAAAAACTAAGGATGCCGTACAGGGCCAAAAACTTTCTCAACAACGCAACTAAAACTACACTTCATAGGTTCATAGGTATGTACTGGGCTAATGGCCCTGGAGCCTTTACAAGCCTAGCCAATAGAAGTGCCCTGGCATCGTGCCGCCCAACATTACTTCACTAATCACTTGCCACTACTTATCTCCTCCCTCACTTCTTTATGGTGCTCAAATCTCAGGCATCACAAAAATCAAAACTTGAACAATACTATAACAAATTTGCTAAATTTGCTGCAAATACCCCTTTCAGAACCAAAGACTGTATAGCACTAAAACACCCAAAGTGGTTAGAACTATCCAGTCAGCTAACATACACACAGCTTCTTACCACCTATAAAATTATCCAGCTTCCATCTGCTTGTCCAGAACTAAATAACATTGTGCACAACAATATTCCTAGTCGATCATTATGATCCATTGACCAAAAACTCCTGTCTGTCCACACACCTATCAAATCTGCTGGGCATTGTCTATACTCATACCATGTTGTTAAGGACTATAACTCCTTACCTATAGCCATCAGGTCAATACCTTCCCTCCCATCCTTCAAAACCATTCTGAAAGACTTCCTAGCCAAATGCTGGCTGTTTTTGCTCAACACCATGATAAAATACATTCCAAAATGTGAACAAGTACCTATTCATGCCTTACACCGCCTTGCTTTCCCTTCTTTACTCACTTCCTTACTTCTATCAGTTTCTCTCCCATGGCTTTCTCTCTGAATATACCATAAGCCTGCTTTTCTCTCACTTCATTTTTCATTTCCTGTTCTTTTATACTAACTTACCTTCACTTTCCCTATATAAACTGGCTACAATTTCTCTAAGTATTAAATCATCATCCTATAACTTGTAACTATTCTTAACCAATGTTTTCATATTGTGTCTAGTTTGGTATAATTCTTTAAACTGTAGATGTTTTTTGTGTTATTTCTGAAGACTGTAAAATTATTGTTCTTAAAATGCTTTGTAATACTTTGGTGATTTTCTCCACAGGCATCTGCTGAAAATAGGCTCTTATCCAGTTGGGCTTTCCCTGTAATCAAATGTCACACATGTTCCAGAACAGTAGCTGCATATGTAGCTGCTGTTCTGGAATATGTGTGTGTCATAATGCTTGCTTACTAATCAGTCTTTCTCTCTCTCTCTGTCTCACCCTCTCTAGTAAATAGCCAATACATCAGTGTGTGGGCCTGTTAACAGTGGTGCTATTTATATGTAGCTAGAGCTGATGTTGTATTATGCTTATTTTTTGTTTCATTATGATGCCCTGATTGTCCACATTGTTGTTGGTACTGATATATGACTTTGGAACTGCGGATCTGTTACAAAGAAATGTACATGATTGTTTTTTATATATGCCACACTAGCTGCAACACCGTGCTTATGTTCTATTGTTTGGTTATATTATGATACACCATACACTATGTCTGTACATAAAGCATGTGATGTATTGTGATATGTGAGTAATTTAGGATGCTACTACACTGTGCAGAGTACTGTTTTCATCAACCATCACTTTACTGATGACTTCATGATTTGCTCCTGTTGTGAACCTTTCAACAGTAGATATTTAAACAAATTTCAGTTTTGTGTGCTACAGCTGAGTCGCAACAGGGACAGTTCATGAATACAGCTGTATATTCATGACAGTAATCCTACTTGAGATGAAACAGTACCAAGGGCATAAACATAAGGCATTAATGTGAAATGCTGCTAACATCATAATGTGTCAGTGTACACAAAGTTGCACAGCACAGCACTACAACTATTGGGAACCTTGGCTGTTGCAATTTACTTAGATGATGGACAGCAAAAATGACAGTGGTGGCATTCTCAGTGGCAGTGGTTGTGACATTCACAGTGAGATCCAGCCACACCACTGGCATAAGTGGAAGGTAGTCTTTGCCCTTTAACATGCCTCTGTGCAAAGGTGAGGGAGGCAATACTGTGCTAAGGATTCCTCTTGCACAAATAAGAGCCCACTATCCTGACACTATCTACAAACAGTGTCTCATTATGAGACATCATGATAGCAGCAGCAGTGTGTATGAAATGCCACTGACTCAGCTATACATGCATGCATTTTGAACTGCAGTATGAACATGCAGCCACCTGATGAGGGCATAAAGGCACTCAGAATCTTTCTGATAATGTATAAGGCCATATGTAGGCACCACATATGGAAAACTTAATGCAGTTATTTTGGTCAGTCTCAATGATGACAGATTGGACCTTGATGTGCATTGAGCTGGTAAGTACTGTGATTGATTTGACTTGACAAAGTGAATCACAATCACCTACACATAACAGCTTGTAGGATCATTTCTACATCACACAGAAATCACTACTGACTGTGTCTAGGGCAGTATAGCTTCTGTGGGGTTTTCTTCATTCAGAAGCTGCTGGAAGTACTCCTTCCATCTGCCTTTGATGTCCTATGGCTTGGTGAACTGGTTGTTGCTGTTATTACTTATGAAGTGTGTCTGATGACTATCTTCTTTATCTTTCTGTCTTTGCCTTGCAACCTTTCCAAATGCTAATAAAGTGTCTCCATACCTCTTAACCTCTTAGAGCAAGGAATCTGGACAAAGCCTAAACTAATGGGGAGGATTAGGCCCCAAAATAGGGTCTATATTATAAAATTGACCGCTTAGCTTATCGAACACCTAAACGTCGACAGCTAAACAGCAAAATCTTAAAAATGCGAATGGCCACTTCTGTGAAGTTTTTAATAGGGAAAAACTTTGCTTGGCTGTCGGACACTAAAACAAACTTTTGAACCCTAATTAAGTGGGGAGCTTCACCCCCCACATCCCCCAATGTGGGGGGCTGTGTCCCTCACACACCCCCCCCAACTAAATATACCAACTCCAAGATCACTCTACATTGGGGAAAAGGGCAAATTCCTGATAACAGCCAAGCAAATTTTTTCCCTATAAAAAAATTTGCGGAACTGGCAATTCGCGGTTTTAAACTTTCGCTGTTTAGCTGCTGACATTTAGGTTTTTTGATCAAGCTAAAAACTTTTGCTGTAATAATATAGACTCCAAAAATAGGGCAGATTTTAAATATTGCTCTTATAAACCTGGAAATTTGCTATAATAACATGATGTGTGTTAGCATGCATTTTCTTAAGGATATAAAGTTTGAAACTCAAATGTATGTCATTATTTAGTAACTTTAATCCTCAGTGATTTGCCAGAAAATTACACATTTTACGAGGAACAGACTGAAAATAGGAGGCAAAAATCTGGACAATCTATGAAAATCTGGACAGTTGAGAGATATAAGTGCCCCTGATGCCTTATTCTTTACTACTGCAACTTTTCTCTTAGCCTTTTTGTTATCCAGCGAGTATTAATTCCTAGCCTGGTCCATCTTTTCTATCCCCCACTTTTTCCTGCACTCATTTCTTTTGATGACTTCCTGTACTTCTGCATTCCACCAGCTTTCCTTATGTACCTTATTTCCATACCTAGCTCAGCTGCATATCTGTTCTATAGTCCTCACACATGCTGTTTTGAGGTGCTGCCATTCTTCAACTCCACTTATCTCCTCTTCTCCCTGAAGTTCTAGAACCTAGAGTATTTCCTTGAATTCTTGTGCTTTATCTCCAGTCAACTTTGAGGTCTTTAATCTGGTCTCTTTTGACCTTAGAGCCTAGTCTGACCATTGCTTATAGTTGATCACGGCAACCAGTTGTTTATGCTGTGGGCTGACTGTTTTAATGGGGATGACTTTGCAATAACAGATTCTACCCAGCGCCCTTTCTTTATTAGGAGGAAGTCTCCTGAGCTGCATGTTGGCCAATCCTGTATATGATCTGTCAACTGTCTTTTTTGGCAAACCATGGGCTGGCCATCATCAAGCCATTTGTTAGACAGAAGTCTAGAATTGCCTGTCCTTCCTTATTCCTGTTGACTGACCCGTGTGGACCCAGGCGGTCCTGCTATCCTGTTCTTCCTGTCCTGATGCATGCATTCAACAGTATGTCATGTTGCCCTGCTTTATCTAGTAGGTGCTGTAACTGCTGCCTGAAAGCACTCTTTTTATCACTATTACAACTCTGCTGTGGCACATAGGCTGAGATTATGAATACTGCCTTATCCTCATAATGGAATCTGACTGGCATGAGTTTGTCACTTATTTAATGACATCCCTCATTATCTTCTGAACCCTGTACCTCACCACAACCTCACCCCAATTCCACACCATTTCTAGTATGTCCTGTTTCTGAGTTGTAGACTCTGTATCCCAAGCCTATGACTTTGCTGCAGTGTCCTTCCTTCTTGTTTCCTGCATATAGAGGACATCCATCCTTTATACTATCATATGATCCATATTCAGGCTCCGTCCTGTCAGTGAATCTATTCTGAGTGCAGTAATCCTTAGTTCATGTTTAAAAAGTGAACTAAGATGGAAGAAGAAGAGCAGCCCACTCTAGAAGAAGTATGAACAACACTAAGGAAAATAAAGACAGGGAAAGCAGCAGGCTCAGATGAGGTCATGGGAGATATGATCAAGATGGTGGGTGAGGTAATGGAGAAATAGCTCCTAAGGGTATCCATAGCAGTATGGAGAAACAAGAGTATCCCTGATAACTGGAAAATAAGCGTGCTAGTGCCACTGTACAAGAACAAAGGGGACATTCACAACTGTGGGCAGTACAAAGGAATCAGACTCCTATTGCATTACATGAAAGTTGGAGAGAGTGACTGATAAACAACTATGCAGAGTAGTAGAAAGTAAGATGGGGCATGAGCAGTTCGCATTCAGATCTGGATGCTGCACAACCAATCCAATGTTTGCAGTGAGACAGATAGTTGAGAAGCAGTTAGATATGAAGAAAGAGTCCAGCTGGGCATTCCTAGACTTGGGGAAAGCATAAGAAAGCTGATTTGGGCAGTCCTGTGATGGTTCTAATTCCCAGAAAGATTGGTAGAATTAGTGCAAGCTATGTACAAGGACACAATAACACAAGTGTGAACAGTGCTTGGACTCACAGAGGGGTTCCCAGTGGGAGTGGATGCATCAAGGTTCAGCTCTGAGCCCACTGTCTGTTCATACTGGTGATGGATTACATTAGCAAACAGATCAGAGGGGAAAGACTAATAAAGTACACAGACAATATGGAATTACAAGCAGACACACTCTGAACAAGAACTTCAGTAAATGATGGAGGAATGGGAAGCAAAACTGAAAGGACGTGGGACTGAAATGAGGACAGATAAGATGGTTGTAATGGCATCAAATGGGGAAAATCAGAAGAAGCTGATATTTGAAATAGAAGGGAAAATAGTGGAAAATGTTAACAGCTTGAAGAACCTGGAGGGACGGGTGAGGAGAAGGGAAGACTGAATGCGGAGGTCAAAGTTAGAATCAGAAAGGCTGTAGCCAGCTGACACAGACTGTCAGGTGTAGTATACGACAAAAGAATGGCAAAGAAGCTGAAAAGCAAGGTGTACGAAACAGAGGTGCAACCAGTTCTACAGTATGATACAGAAACCTGGGCAATGAAGGCAGAGCAATTAGGGAAGCTAGAGGTGATGGAGATGAAGTGCCCCAGATAGGTGGTAGGATGCACACTGTAGGACAGATGAAGAAATGAGGACATCATTGCAGTAGTTCGGGCACATATGCAGGAAAGCAGAAGACAGTCTGGTGAAGTGGATTTGGAACAGACAGGAAGAAGACAAAAGAAACGAGAAATCCAGCAAAGAGATGGATGGATTGTGTGACATAAGACCTGCAACAGTCAGGCATGAGTGCGGAAGAAGGTAGGAGAGTGGTATTGCATCAAGAGAGATGGAGACACCCCGACCCCATCTAGAAAATAGGGAAAGGGGAGTGATAATAATGATTATGATGACAGAAAAATGGGGTTTTATCAGCATTAAATAATGAAGTGAAGGCTACTGGTGACTTTCAAGTATGCATAACACTGCACTAAAGCAGACACTCAGATGTACAGGTGGATGTACTGGGCATAAGAAGCCAAGCACAAAAATCTTTGTGTTCAAATACGATTCCACATTACATAGCAGATCATACAACACAGGTCTTACCACTGACTGACATCAGCATACCAGAGCTCATGGCTTGTTCTCTAGTGCTTTTGTACTCTTCTTCATGATTTTATAGTTCAACCTATTGCCAGTTTATGTCTAGTGCTTTGGACAGATTGAAGCATTGCAATTCAACCCTCTAAACTTCAGGTGATATAATGTTGCCCTAATTAATCATCAGAGGGGGCCTGGCCCTGAAGGAAGCTATCAGTCCCAGTCACACCTCTGTGTTGTAAACTGTTAGATCAGTAAATCTAGAATTTTCTCATTTTACATACGTGAACAGATCTTTTCTAGGCAAAATGAATGCTAGCCTGCTCCATAATATTATGACATCCTTTTTACATGTTCACAATGAAGCTGGTTGAACATTATTGTCACTTATTACTCTGCAAAGACATTTAGCATTTCAAATATTTCACATTAAGCAAAGTTTAGAACATCTGAAAATCTGCATCATGCTTACATTTTGCTCACTTTTTTTAAATCAAGTTCTTGTATTTCAGACAATAGAAATAAACACATTTTAGAAAAATCTGAAAACTCTGAATCATACCTTACACTATGCCGATCAAGTTAAGTAATCTAATTTAACTTTTTGGCCAAGCAATCACATTTTCATCAAAACAAACCATTTTCAGAAATAATGCATAGTTATTTACAGAAGTTCATATATTTTTCCACTCACCTTTAATAACCCACAAATAAAACTGTGCAGTTATTCATTCATAGACATAGTTTCATAGATAAGTAAGCTTTCTGACATTTTTTGACACATACTGGACAGCAGCTGTTATAATCAGAATGTTGTCTATTAGAGAGCCATTATTAGTTCTTGCATCACTGGCTTGGACTTGGAATAACATTATATTACGCCCATTAAAAAAGGTTTCAAAATTGGGCAGTCACTAGTCAGACAGTGTCTCTTGTTGCTCATAATCATGGGACCCTTCATATGGTGAACAAGGTATTGTTCAGAGTTAAACACACTTCTGTTTCCCTCTCTTCACTATGACAGACTGCTCTCTCTAAAATGGACTGTTCCCAGTCCTGTCTTTTCCAGCCTGAATTAATATTTACAGTTCCTTTTTATAATACTGTCTTGATTCATTCCCAGATTGAGCTTTGTTACTTGTATCAGAGCATGAAGCTTATACGCATGGTTCCTGATGTAGGATACAGGACATGTTAAAGGCCTCTTAATATGCTATTGTTGCCAAAATACCTTTTATTTATTTTTATTTTATTTTACAGTTTGTTTACCGGCATAGTCCATTGGGCCAAGAAGACCCCATTTTCAATGGAGTCCCAGGGAGAAAAGCTCCGTGAATAACAATATAATATGAAGACAATGCATTTACATTTATGTAATACTATTGAAGAATGATGGTATTACACAACATGACAAAAAATCCACAATTGCAGTGAAAATACAGTCAAAAAAGGAAAAGGTAAAATTACGCGCGCTCACACACACACACACACACACACACACACACACACACACACACACACACACACACACACACACACACACACATGTCAATTAAAATAAGAAACATCCATTGGTGCATATTCCTGTTAAATTTGTTAGAATGTGAAATAACAGGGGAGTTAAAGTAGGATTGGGGGATAAGAGGTGTTAATTGTTGAATATAAGAAGGGTGGGACAATAAGAAAAAAAAGTAGATCAAGAGTAGGAGTAAATGAGATAAGCGAAGATGGTAGTAGTCAGAGAAGCTCAGTATAATGAAGAGAAGAGAGAAGTAAAGGAGTGTGAGAAATGGGGAAAAAGAGGTAAGTCATGTGAGATGAGAGCAGGAACATTCCCAGACCGTTTTGAGATGGGAATGAAGCAGGGTCTTAAAGGTAGAGTGATTGTCAGTAGTACGAATAAGAGATGGCAGGGGGTTCCAGAGGCAAGCTAGTGAAAAGGATAGTGGGTGTTTGCCTGGAGGACAAGCAGGCTTGTGCATTTCATGCAAATTCTGGTTATTGGATCTTAGAAGTCTGTTGGGTAGGTGCATTTTGAAGGAGGAGGCAAGGGAGGGGCAGATAGAGGGATTAAAGATGAATTTATGTACATGAGTAAGTTGAATGTAGGTAAGATGGTTGGGAAGTTTGAGCCAATTTAGTTTGTGTAGGACATTGCAGTGGTGGAAGAAGGCTTTATAGCCGGTAGCAAACTTAGAAATTTTGTTATAACAGGAGGATAGCTTTGTTTTTAGAGAAGATTGAAGGTTGGTAAGAAGTGCGGCACCATATAGGAGAGAAGGAATGAGGAAGGTATTGGAGAGTACAAGTTTAGTAATGGGAGTGATATAGCGGTTATGGTGATAGAGCATGCCTAGTTTCTGGTGGGTTTTCTTTATATTGGTTAGTAGGTGGGTATCAAAAGCTGAAACGCAAGCAAACACCAATCACAACCAAAGTGTCACATAGCTCACAACACCAGTGTGCCACCCAACAGCAGCTCCTAAGGCAAGAGAACAGACCCAACACTTTAGTCATAAGTGACTCTATAGTCAGGCACACTAATGTTCCACTCACCAGGCTGAACAAGGAGAAAATTACAGTCAGCTGCCTGTCGGGTGCCAGGATCCGCCACATAATGCATGCACTCAAGTCACACCACGACAAGTACAAATATGACTCTGTCATTGTCCATGTTGGAGAGAATGACTTGAGACATACCTCCCTGGACTACATGAAAAGAGACATGGAATAGCTCTTGGATCATGTGACCCAGGCAGGTATGACCCTACTCCTGAGTTGCATCCTACCTTCGCCCAGAATGATACCACAGTATAAGGACAAAATGACTTCAACAATTGGCTAAGCTTCTGGTGTCATTCAAAGGGGATCCATATCTGTCTGCCTGGGACGACATGATCAACAGACCATGATGCTTTGCCAGAGATGGTCTGCACATGTTGCCCCTGGGATTCAGGTTACTGGCTAAGGCTCTTGCCACCCCTATAATGCCTTTTTTAGGCAAAGTTCAAAGGACAAAACCACCACCGTAACAGGTACAAGCATGCAAAATCTGAAGGTAATGCTACAAGTCTAAACCTCAAAATGCACTCTCTCAAGGCACTACTAAAAATGGAGAACATTGATATCTGTGCAGTAACTGAGAGAGCACCCCTGCAATACCAGGCTACAACTCTTACCACACTTTTTGGCCACCAAACCAGGACTGAAACACTAAAGGTGGAGAAGTGTCCATATTCACCAAGGATATTCACAACAACAGGCTAGTTGCCCAACACAATGTGTCTGAAATTCTTCAGGTGCAACTTAACACTAGGTAAGACTGCAATCCAAATTGTAGTTTGCTACAGATCCCCAACCATGACCCAAGATTCTCGCTACACCTTTCTAAACATAATTTAAGATACAACCAAACACCCTCATACTGGGTGATTTCAACTACCCTGCCATTAACTGGGAAAACTACTCGTATACCAACACTTTTACCCAATGGTTCTTGGAATTCATAAATTCCAATGTCCTGGATCAACTAATCCTTAGTCCCACCAGGGGTTCCAATATCCTAGAAAAAACTATACCACTAAGACAACGAACAGTCCAACCTTTTATTACTTAGCGCCTTGGCTATACAGCCTTCACAGAGCAAAATAACATAAAAAGCATCAAAATTATATACACATAAAATTTACAAGTCACACCCACTGCAATTAATTAATTAAGTTATATCAAATTAAATTGCATACTTCCAGTCACATTCCTTATTTAACCCTAAGGGTTCCAAAGTGTTAAACTTTAAAATATATAATGTTTCCTTTTTACATAGTTTAACATCCAAATTCACTAATTCCCCCAAAGATACCTCAACCTTTTCTAAGACACAACCACTAATGTGATTAGGGTTACAATTATGAAATTCAGAAAAATGACTACCAAGGGGGCTATCAATTCTAGCATTTTTTATGTCTCTTAGGTGTTTTTGAAAGCAAACTTTACAATTTCTGCTTGTCTCACCAATGTAATATTTATTACAGCTACATCTAAGAGCATATATAACCCCACATGTATTACAATTAAAATTACCCCTAACAAGGAATTGATGTCCATTAATATACTTAAAGCCATTGATCACATTTTTGCATATAGAGCATTTATTGCATGGTATGGTGCCTTTAAATATAAGCATCCCAACACTGACATTCATTATAGGTAGTTCGAATTGATTATGCACAACCATATCTCTAAGGTTTCTGGCCCTTTTATAAGACATTTTTAACCTTTGTGGCAGCAATTTTTTTAACTCCTTATCTCTAAGCAACATGGGCCAAAATTGACGAGCTGTATTAACTATTTTATCACTAATAACATTATAGGTAGTTACAAAGAAAATATTACTCAAATTCTCTTTCTTATTAAGTGCACATTCAGCAGAAGTATTACAACATTGTTATCAAGCTAAGAATTCATTCTACCCCTCATATTTCCATTCCTTACATTACTTTGGGCATCGGGCCACCTTAAATTCATAACCCTAACCTTGGCTTCTTTAACAATGTCCATCTTATAATCTCTATTTAGGAACATATTTTCTGATTCCAAAATTTCTTGTATAAAGATTTCATCTCTATTGCATAGTCTATGTAGCCTTAAAAATTCATTATAAGGTAGAATCTTTATTAGATGGTCTGGATGGCAACTATTACCATATAAAAACAAAATTTTATAAGTAAACTTGTTAGGTAGCCGTGTTCAATTGGCTGAGCTTAATAACTAGAAAACTAACTTCTACTCCAAGCTGAATGCCATCAAATTGTAGACCCATATTATTAATTTGTATGTCTTCCACAAAATGAGTAGCTGTCTCCATGGGGCCATCACATAGAAAAATGAGGTCGTCGGTGAACCTTAAATAAAGCAAAAACCTGGGTTTTGTAAAAATTATGATGGTATATCTTATCAGACTCAAATTTACCCATTACTAGGTTTGCATACATGGGGGCAAAAGCTGCCCCCATTGCAGTACCCTGCAGTTGATGGAAGACCTCCCCATTAAATGTGAAAAAGTTGTGCTTTAAACAAAAGACCACCAAATCAATCACAAAATGCGCCATAGGGGAATGGCCCAAAAAATGGAACAAAGCCTGGACACCAACCTCATGCCTGATATTGGAATACAAGTTTTTCACATCCATGCATAGCCAATACATAGAACTATTCCATTCAAAACCCTGTATTTTAGTTAGAAAATCTTGGCTGTCTCTTATATACAAGGGTAATCTCAAAGCATATTTCCTCAAATACTCATGTAAAAAAGTACTGATAGATTTAAAAAAAATATTTTGTAGCAGACACAATAGGTCTTCCAGTCAATTTCTCAAGGCCTTTATGTGTCTTGGGTAGACAGTAGAAGACAGCCAAATTGCTATCTTCTGCACTAAACTTTCTTAACACATCATTGGCAGAAAAATAGCCCAAACGTTTTCCCTTTTCCAACAACAACAAATATTCATCAGTGGCTTTAAAATATCTATCTATATTGCATTTTTCATAAACCTCATAATTTAAATGCATGTAACACATATCTAAATACTGTTCATAATTTAAAATTACTATTTGATTGCCTTTGTCTGATGGCTTTACAACAAAGTTTCTATCTCTGCAAAACTTTCAAAATTCAATCCATTGCAGTTTATCTAAATTAAAATGAACATCAGATTTATTATACATCAGTGCATTATAACATTTTTCTATTTCAAAATTGATAGTAGAAATATAACTCTGTATACTTATATTGGTATATGGAGGAATAAAGTGACTATTAACTTTAATTGCACTAGTATCCAGTTCTGTATATGCATTAGCAGCACTGTATTCATTAGCAGCATTACATTCAACTTCATTCTCATCAAATTTATCTACAAAAGAAGAATTGCATGAATAAAAAGAATCTTCCAAGGTTGTATCAAAACATCCATCATTAGCACCATTATAATTATTTTTACTAAACAAACTTTTAAGATGTAACTTTCTACCTAGTAAAAAAATCTCCTTTTTAAGAATGTGCAACCTGAGCAAAGCAGTGGGTATGAATTTTAAACCTAAACACAACATAGATTTAACCACATCAGATACTTCACTATTAGATACATTCAATAATAAAACATCATTTACAACTGATTGTCTGCTAGTTCCATCTTTTTTGTTGTTAAATTGTCCTTTGTAGTTACCACCATTATTCTTCCGCTGTCCCCAGTCATTTCTGTTTAGTTTTCTGTGGAATTTTGAGTTGGATTTATTATTTGTCTGCTGGTTGTCGTTCCGAAATCTCTGTTTGAACTCTGAAGTATTAGCAGCTTCTGGTAATGCTGGAAAGCTTTCTGTTGTTCATTAACATCAGGGAAGCTTTGTTCCGCTCCTTCAGGCAAAGTAAAGGAAACAGTTGATGAGTCGGAGCTATTATTTAAATTACTATTGTTCCTGTTGTTAGAAAATGAGCGCTTGCTATTATGTTTATAAAGAAAAGCCTGTTCTAATTTATAGTCTTTCATATCTCTATTAATTTTAGAGCTTTTACGTTCCACAAGACTTGCTTCAAGTTCTTTTAAAACACCATTAATGTCTTTGAGCATATCATCTAGTTTAGAACAGGAAACATGTTTTTGTAATTCCATACTCACATTAGAATTTCTTCCTTTAGTTGCCGTTTTTTAAGGTGGTCCCAGTCAATTAATATGCAGATCCACTCCAGTGAACAGTTGTGAGCTGCTGCAATCCACCTTTTGCGAAAAACTAAATCTTCAGGGTTCTTTAAATCGAACGGTGTAGTGGGAGATTTGTTCGCTCATAGCCCTCTAGAAGAAATATTAAAGTCCAGATATCACTGTAAATAAGAGATATTTAATTGAACGCTAGTTTCCTTACAAAGCAAGCGCTCTAGTTTATCTCTTAAATTGCAGGCTTCCTCAGGCAGGGAAGAGGTAAAAGTCACACCAACACCCTCAAACAGGTTCAGGCAACGAAGATTACATTTGTCCAGAAAACGATTCCACACAGCAGTAGTAGTGACTGCTCCACCAGGGTCAGCAAAAGACATATTGGATCTATCAGGCTCACCATCATTAGACCTCAAACTCTTGTCCGACGATTGGGTAACATACTGTTCCATAGTCCTCTGGCCTTGATCCAAATAGTCTTCTATAAATACACATGGTATATTGTTGGCATGGTCCGTAGCCATAAATAAAATGTATACTACTTAGAAAAGCAAAAACAAAAAAAACTATACCACCAAGACAACGAACAGTCCAACCTTTTATTACTTAGCACCTCGGCTATACAGCCTTCACAGAGTAAAATAACATAAAAAGCATCAAAATATATACACATATAATTTACAAGTCACATCCACTGCAATTAATCAATTAAGTTAAATCAAATTAAATTACATACTTCCAGTCACATTCCTTATTTAACCCTAAGGGTTCCAAAGTGTTAAACTTTAAAATATATAATGTTTCCTTTTTATTTAGTTGTTCCAATATCCTAGACCTGGTCATTACCAACATGGGAAATTGATGCTCCACACCTATGGTCACCCCCTCATTGGTCAGGTCTGACCATAAGCTAATCACCCTTGACATCCAGATCCCACCCCCACCCCCCACTAAGGAAACCTCTGTAAAACACTTCTCCAAAGCCAACTTCATGCTACTCAAGTCAGAAGTGACAAACTTCATAACACCCATGCAGACGGGAACTGAAAGTTCGACTGATGAATCCTACACTAAGGCACTGTACTAGCACATCCATTCCCGCATGAATTGTGCCATCCCCAATAGAACCAAGACGCTCTCCTCCAAAATAAGGAAGCCAATCTTGTGGTCCCTTTCCATAAAAAAACTTTACAACAAAAGGGAGAAACTTGCAGAAAAGAGGAAAATCACAGGATGCAAAAAACTCCCTTACCAGCCTCAGTAAGAAACTGAGATCCCTCATAAAATCCTCCAGAGCTAGTTATGAAAATAAAATTGCCAAAGATTCCAAAGACAACCACAAGGCATTCTATAGCTATGTCATGAATCTAAACAGCAATGCTCAGATCTGCCCTGAGCTACCACAGAATGGCATTAAATATATTGATCCCAAGGATATTGCCAATATCCTGGCAGATCAATTCAGTGCAAACTTCACCCCCTCTCACCCCCTAAAGGGCCCATCTCAATACCGAAAGATTTCCAAATTCTGGTAATAATGGCCACACAGGTAAAAAACACACTCTCCAAAGCTAAGAATACAGTATCCATGGGACCAGACTACATCCCAGGCTGTATACTACATGAACTACAAAATAAACTGGCACCTCACCTAAGTGTCATGTTTAATCATAGCCTCACCTCAGGCTTCATGCCCACTGAGTGGCGCTCAGCTACAGTTATCCCACTCCACAAGGGGGGGGGTGCACCTTGGATCCCGGGAACTACTGCCCCATCAGTCTGATAAGCCTGATCTCCAAGGCCATGGAACGTATTATCATGGAACTTGTAAACAGAGACACCGACAACCTTCAAACACTGGACCCCACCCAGTTTGGGTTCATGAAGTGCCGATCTTGTCTCCTAAACCCGATTGTCTTCTTTAAATCAGTCTCCAGAGCCGTGGACAAGGGTAAGGTGGTCCACACAGCCTATCTGGACCTCGCCAAGGCCTTTGACACCATCCCCCACTCTGGAATCATAGATAAACTTACTAAGCTGGGCATTAATCCCTACGTCACTTGATGGGTTGCCAACTGGCTTACTGATAGAACCCACACTGTAAAAGTAGACGACTCTAAATCCAGCTCCAGACAAGTGACAAGTGGAGTACCTCAGGTTTCAGTCCTGGGACTGCTGTTGTTTGGCATCTACTTCTCTGAAGTACAGGCCAACACTAAGGGACTCTGGTTAACAAAGTTCACAGATGACTGCAAACTGGGAGCCATTATTGAATCACCAAATTATGTGGATATTCTACAAAAGGGCCTTACAGAAACAGATGCTTGGTGCCAGAGCCATGGGCTCAAGCTCAATGTCAAGAAATGTATAGTTATCCCCTTTGAGAAAAAACATGTACCCATGAATTACCACATAGGTGGCAGTCCACTAAACACCAAAAGTGTGATAGAGACTTAGGGACACAGGTGGACAGTGGTCTCA
This sequence comes from Protopterus annectens, assembly GCF_019279795.1. Lineage (NCBI taxonomy): Eukaryota > Metazoa > Chordata > Ceratodontiformes > Protopteridae > Protopterus > Protopterus annectens. Next base: position 1,706,490,939 of record NC_056725.1, on the reverse strand, counting down.
ACTTCGATAACCACATCACCACAACAGTCAGGGAATCCTTCTATGTGGCACACCTCATCACTAAGGGCTTTTCATCCAGAAAAAAGAAGGTCATTGTCCCACTGTACTCATCCCTCATTAGACCCATTATAGAATACAACGCCCCGTTTGGTATGTACCTCTCAAGACATCTGCAACAACTGGAAACGCCGCAGAAATACCTCACTAAAAGAATCACAGGCCTAAACCAGATGCCCTATGCTGACCGTCTAAAAAAAACTCCACCTATACTCTATCACATATTGTCTACTCAGAGGTGATCTCTGCTTAACATACAAGGCCATGTCAAACCCAGAGCTGTTGGACATGCTGCACTTAAAGAAATCCCAATCCCTCAGAAACACATGCTCCAGGGATCGAAACCTTGTCATCACAATGAACAAAACATGCTGGAGGGATAGGTTCCTGAACCAGAGACTCCCCAGACTCTGGAATAGACTGCCCATACATGTCAGGCAGTGCGCCTCTTTGGCCCTCTTCAAAAGCAACTGTGATGATTGGATGGGAGATAGGAAATTCACCCTGGGGATCACGTCAGTCGCCCTGCTAGACAGGGTTCCAGGGAAGTAAATACTGTGGGAATAAATAGCCAGGGAATTGTTATGGCTAGGCTTGTATAGGCCCTAGGGCCAATAGCCTAGTACCAACCTATGAACCTATGAACCTATAACTGTTCATCAATAAGGATTCCGAGAAGCTTTGCATGGGATGCTACCTCAAGAGAGGTATTGTTTTGACTAGTAATGGAGAATGAGTTCTTGTCTATAATGGTACTTTGTGAAGGGGAAAATAACATAATTTTAGTTTTTGATGCATTGAGTGATAGGTGGTTGTCTATCATCCAATGCTCGGTATAAGAGAAAGCATCCTGAGTTAGTTTTAAGAGAGTGGAGGTGGAAGTGGCAGAGCAGATGATCGTAGAGTCATCTGTGTATTGAATCAGTTTAGCACTAGGAATGTTTTGGTGGAAGTCATTTATGAAAATGCTAAACAGTAGGGAACCCAATATGGAACCCTGGGGTACACCTGTAGGTGTATTAAGGAAGGAGGAAGTGGCTTTTTTCCAACTGAAAGCTTGTTGTCTGTCAGAGAGGTAACTAGAAAACTAGTTGACAGAAGAGTGGGATAGGTTTAGATTAGAGAGTTTACATAGGAGAAGGTTATGGGAGATAGTGTCAAAGGCCTTGGATAAGTCCAGAAGCAGGGTGGACACTAGACAGCTGGAATCCCGGGCTTTATTGGTAGTTTCGAGGAAGGAGAGGAGAGCGGTTGTGGTACTGTGGCCAGGTCTAAAACCATGTTGTGTGGGGGAAAGTAGGTGGTTGTCTGTGAGGTAGGGTAGAAGGTGAAGGTGGATACACTTTTCTAGAACTTTTGAAATAGGGGATAAGATAGAGATTGGCCAGAAATTGGGAAGGTTGTTGTTATTACCTCCTTTGTGAAGGGGAATGATATAGGCCTTTTCCAGAGTAGGGGTACATAGTTTTCATGGATTGAGTGGTTTATTAGAATGGAGATGGGAATGGCGATGGCGTGAGCAGCAGCAATTTTGAGGAAGTAAGAAGGAAGGTCATCAGGGGCATTTGGTTTCATTTTCTGAAGGAGTTTTTTATGTGGAGATAGGAATGGGTTTGATAGTGAAGGAAGGGGGCTGGGAGGTGGTAGTGTTATGGGAGGGAGAGATCGGAGGAGGTGAAAGTGAAGCTTTGTTGGGGAAGGAAGTAGTGAGTTTGGCTAAAGCATCAATAAAGAAGGAGTTAAATTGGGTGGCTAAGGAGAGGTCTGGGACATTTGGGTCAGGGCAGGGGTTGTCTCTTTTGGCAGAATTGAGGAGGGTGGAGATGCCATTCTAGAATTTTTTGGGGTTGGTCTTGTGATTAGTTTGAAGGGTGGAGAAGTAGGACTTGCGCTAGGATGCAACAAGTTTTTTTACTTTATTACATAGTAGCTTATATTCAGTCGGGGTGGTATGGGTTTTATTTTTCCGATAATGTTTCCAGGCTTTGTCACGGAGAAGCATAATGGTTGTAGTTTCTTTACTTAACCATGGGACAGTTTTACTTTTAATTCTTTTGGTTCTGGAGGGAGAAAGGATATTTAACAGGTCTAAGAATGTAGTATTAAAGTAGGCTACTGCATTATCTAGGGAGAGGGTTTTTAGAGGACTCCAGTTTGTGTGTTTTAGAGAGCTGAAGAAGGTTTCAGGGTTGAAGTTTTTGAGAGAGCGGAAGAAGATATAAGTGTGGGATAGTTGTAAGGAGGAGGGAAGGCGACGAGCAAAAGAGGGAAAATGATCGCTAAGGATGTCAGGTAGGATACCGCTGTCAGAGGTGTACTGGGGGTGGAAAACAAGAATCCAGTTAAGAGTAGTACCAGAGGAGAAGTGTTTCAAGGACCTGGTAGTAGAGTTTATTAGTTGTGAAAAGTTGTATAAGTTTATGTTGTGTGGAAAAGTAACAGATTGAATATATGTCCAGTTAATATTAACGTCACCGAGGATTATGGTCTCGTTGGTAATGTTAGAGGAGAACCAGGAGAGGATATCCTCAAGAATAGGGATATTGTCTCCTAGGGGAATGTAAAGAGTGGCTATACATATGTGTTTGCTTCTATTCATCTGGAGGAAGGCCAGGGTTAGTTTGTCATTGGTGAACTGGGGTATGGGTTTGGTGAAGGGAGTGACTGCAAGGGAGGAAGAGTAGAGAAGAGCTACTCCACCACCTTTATGACAGTCCTGCCATTTCTAATTATATTGTAATTGGGAGGAGTGATTTCAGGATCTTTTATGTGTGGCTTTAACCAGGTTTCAGTAACGTATTGGCTATCTGGGTGATTATGTTGGAACCAGGCATGGAAGTTTGTAATCTTGTTACATACGTTTTGAGCATTCAGTATAGTGCAAAGGGGGGATTTGAAGGATGGGGGGAGAGGGAAGGGATGGGTTTGAATGCAGAGAAGGACGGGGGGCAGGGTTTGGGTGAATGTTACTAAAGAGAAGGTTGGTAATAAGTTAATGAATATGGGGAAAGAGGAATTTAGAGTGCTTAGTGTCCTGTTTGAGAGTTGGGTGTTGTGTTATAGTAGTGTTGTTAGGGATTGGGGATGAGAGGCAGTGATCACAAATGAGTTTATAAGGGAATAGGAGGTTGCTATAGAAGAAGTAGAGATGAGGGGATATAGTGGATGTGGGGTGTTTAACATATGTGGGGTATGTAGAAGTTATATGAAAGGATGGAGACTGATTAGAATTTGGAGGACTGGTGAGAAGGTGAAGGTAGGTTAGGAAGAGAAGAAGAAGAGGATGAAGTACAAAGGAGGTGGATTTTAGAGGCATAATGGTGTTTGAGTATTGTGGTATCGGGGAAATTGTAGTAGACTGGAGAGTAGAGTGGCTATAGGATTAGTCAAGCTAGTTCTAAAGTGGAAGATAGCTAAGGGGAGTGGGGGGTGGGATTGTGTGGGTGGGGCTGATGAGCTTATGACTGGACCTTTTGGGTGTGTAAGTGGTGCTATGGCTAGAAGTCTGGACGATGAAAAATGATTGGTATTGAGGGAAGATAAATTCTTGTATGTTAAGGTATTGGTATCTTATAATGTTACATATTCAATGTTAGAAGTTATGTATGAAATGTTTGGGGTGTTTACTGGGTATGTTTCTACTGGAAAGTCATTTTTGTGTGTGTTTGCAAATGTATTGTAGATAGCTAGTAATTTGTAATGGGAGGGGTAAGTTGTAATTAGTATAGCAGATTGGGTGGTTTGAACTCTGGTGGATTGGTTTGCTCAAGTTTAAATTGCAGATATTGGGGGGCGGGTGGGATATGGGGGCAGGGAGGGGACTGGAGTGTGCCCGAGTGCAGTGAGGGTGAACGGAGTGGGATGAGCCACGATCCAAGCAAAGGCAAGTATGTGTTTAAGAAAAACAATTAAGATTGACCAAGAACTGCTGTGAAGCTGTAAGTCATTTCTTAACCATTTATCAGGTGGAAAACAGCATAACCTTGTATTTGTAGGCTACTGTGCTCTCAATTAAATTAACAAACACATGCAGTATTTGATCAGTTATGGATACTATTTGCTAACAGAAGGGAATAAAAGAGAAATGGAAGATGAATTTGTGTGTGTGTGTGTGTGTGTGTGTGTGTGTGTGTGTGTGTGTGTGTGTGTGTGTGTGTGTGTGAGTATGTGTGTGTGTGTTTACAAGCTAAAGCACAGTGCTCTCCAGGGGACAATGAATAGTAGCTCAAACAGATAGACACATACACAAAGTTAACTTTAGCCGTTTGTGTTTGCAGACAGTTCAGACCCGGACTGTGCTTTACATATAACAATGTATCCACCAGTCAGTTTAAAGTTATATTCACAATTCTTATGTCCTTTCCCATGTTTGCCATAAGCTTCTCTACCATTTCATTTACATGTGACCAAAGCATGCTTACTTTTTTGTGTTGTCTTTCATTCTTCACAGAACTGCCTGAACTGAGAATTATTAAAGTGCTATTATCAAATCCTATTGTTTCCAGTATCCCAGAAATTGTAAATATTTTACATAGGACTGATATGAGTATGTGAATTTGCATTAAAGTTTCAGACTTCACAATTGGGAATTCTAAATATTTATCAGTCAACACAAATAAATAGACTTTTCTGTATACAGACCCGTAAATGTCTGCATTGATATTTGCCTGGGCTACCTTGCCATCCTTATTGTTTTTATGCCACAGCAGTATTTGTGCACAACACTTTTTCCTTTTGTAGTAATATACATATCTTTGCTTCTGTAGCCCCCGGTGCCATTCCTCTCCATACTGCACACTCTACATTCACATTGATATAGTCCTTTTCCCCCTTTCATGTACCTCTCTTTTCTATGATCACAAAAGGACTTTTTGATGAATAGTTTACAAAGGTTTCTTTAACTTCCTTGCACTGAATCTTATATTTAAGTGGGTATAAATTTAGAGGCTATGTCTCTGTTTATTTTCTCTAATGGGTATACTCTATAATAAGAGACATGTTTCTGGAAAATATATGCATTAAAATGTATTACTGGCCCCCTGCTATGGCTAGTATTTCCTGTACTGTCTTGGAGAATATCTTCTCCATATATAATAATGACCCACTAGCATTAGCTACCACCTTTTGACTGTCATCCTGTACTTTGCCTAGGACTGCACATAAGTACACAGAACTGGCATCAGCTTCCAGTATTGGTTGCATTGTGTTTCAAAATATCACATGCATAAATATCTCTCAGCACAGGCTTTCTTAGGTTCATTTACCAGTCTTACAATCTGCTAACCTTCAAGAATATAGGAAGCTTGATTGCTGTAATCCCATGCTGATATTTTCTATGTTTCTTTTTGAAAGAAGTTAATAACTGTCTTCTCCTGATTGTCAGGGGATGCATACTGAGTAATATTAGAAGGTATTTTATAACTTGTCTGTCACATTCCGTATAGTATTAATAGTTATTTTCAATATTTGGATCATTCCTGCTTCTTTAAATGTTCAAGTGCTTCAGACCATACAAAGGGATTAACTTTCTTTATAATACCCCTCAGTAATACCAGTGGTTGGATTAGCTGTTTATAGATTTGAAATTATAATTGGCCATGCCTAGTAAGCTCCTCACTTGTTTTGCATTCGTAAGTAACAATATATCATGACTATTTTTTTTTTATTTTTACTGGGTTAGGTCAAATCCACCTGTGTAATAATACGGCACCTTTCAATTCAGGTATACATTTGTTAGGCTAATTTTTGTACTGGTTTAACATCAGCTAGTTTTCCCTTGCATTGTTTATTTGCACTCAATGTTTTTTCAGACACTTTTCACTCTTTCCATAAATCATTACTACTGCAGATCTTTACATTCATAGTGTTTTTTCATCTCCTGCCTTGCATGCTGGGAAAATCTCTAAAGCAGAGCTCGTGCCAACTATCAGTCCTTGTATCTCATCAGATTATATGACTTAGAAAAGTAATAATGCTTATGATTTATTGGTGTACCTTAAACTGACAGAAACCTGATCTTAAACTGTGTTAGCTAAACACCCTTGCTCCAATCAATTCATATGTTCTGTCATCCACTACCAGTGTCAAGCATTATCTCTGTTTCCCATGCTCTGTATTGCTTTGATAACTACCCTCATCTCAGTACATAGTTTCATCTCCCCAGGTTCCTTAGTTTTCCACAGCAGTATGTATTGATTTATTTATTTATTTTGCATTTGGTTACTGGGAAAGTCCGACTGGACACAGCTCCTTTTTCAGTGGAGGCCCTGGGAGAAATGCTCCACATAAAACAAATATAATAAAGTACAATTTCACAGGTACAGTTGCATGACATTTTACATCAGATCAAGTTATGTTAACAATCAGTTAAAATGACATCTATGAATAAGATGAAATAAGAAAAAAAAGGGAAAGTAGTAATAGTACCAGATACCTTCTCTGTTATTCTTATATTTCCTAACATCTTTAGCTCTTTTTCTACTTTAAGTCTAAAGAGACTTGGGCTACATTATCTTTTGATGTCTGTCTGTAAGTAGCGTCACTTGATAGTTTTTTCAGCTGATAACTTGCTATATTTCTATTGAAATGCATCCACATCTATTTTGTGTCTGTTTATGCTGTTTTGTATGTATTTTTTTTTACCCCTAATGGCTTGGTTGTTTGATGATACAATAGATTTGATCCAGGCTCTTTAAATACGTTGAGATTACTTTTTTTCACTACATCATTTGGTCTGGATTCTGCTTTAAAACAGCCCTTCACGGACATTGATGTTAATGAGTTACAAGCATATATTTGCCTGAGGTTGTTTCTATAACTTGAGCTTTGGATCCAACTTTTCATAAATGTTACTAGCCATTGTGCTAACATATGTCCATGAGTCTGTCAACATCCACAGTTAGTTCCAGAATCTTTACCATTATTTCTGGCATTGTGTTGTTGTCATTTTGATTTATTGTTTAACTACAGGTATGTTCATCTTTGTCACTTCTCTGTTCTGTGTCACTTTTATTCTATTTAAACATATTATTGCTATAGGCCTTTCTATTCTACTTATTTATGTCTCTTTGTCTGTTATACCATTTGTTTCTGTATTGTGGCTTTTCAGTTCTGTTGCTAATCTTTTACACACTGACAATGTGATTTTGTATTTTGCACTTTGCATGTTTTTGATGGATACAGACCTTTTTGAAGGCATTGTTATCCACAGTATCTGCAGTCTATTTGTTGTTTCCTGTACTATATTTTTCAGTCAGACACACACACACACACACACACACACACACACACACACACACACACACACACACACACACTACTCAGATTTGTATTTGATTTTTTTTGCATTATTTTCACCATTGTACACTTTCTTCACATTTGCTACATTGGTAATATCTGTTGTTGTATCCTTTATCTTCTTGCTTTCTTTTTTTACATCTGCTCGGGCTTGCAAAGTCAGGAATTTTTTCCAATATCACAACAGACTGATAATCATTTCCCACGCTTCTCCTAAACTCCTTTTCTACATTACTTGTGGTTTAACATTTTATGCTTTCCAGTCAACTGAGTTGCTCTATACGGTCTTTAGGCTTTATGTTAGTGTAATGTGTGTGTGTATGTGTGTGTGTGTGTGTGTGTGTGTGTGTGTGTGTGTGTGTGTGTGTGTGTGTGTGTGTGTATTCTCTTTCAGTTATATGTTTTAAGTTGCTCAGTCTTCTTTCACTGAAATAAATTTAGGGAGCTATGAGTCTTTAGAAAAAAAGCCTATAAGGGACTCCAGATTATGTGCCGAATGACCCAACAACCTAAGGTCACCAATGCTTTAAGTATCTGTGAATTAAAGGATGAAGCTTCAGTGAAGTAGCTTGTTATAAGGAACTGGCCCAAGCATGAGAGAGATTGTGCAGTCTTTCTGTAATCTGCATTACATAACGCTACAGAACACAGTTCCCAGCAGATGTGGAGCACCTGGCTTCAGGTTATTGAATGGCCTTGAAATTCACTTATGAAGAAGTTTGTATCTTTAGGAATGTATGACATTTCAGTGCTATCAATGTGATATCTGTACTGCTTGAAACACATGCATACAAATGTGTGCACTATACCAAAGCTGCATCTGGCAAAGGTCTGTGTGACAATATATGAACATTTCATTATGAGGTCCAGCAGTACTGAATTTTGTATACAGCTAGGGTATGTTTGCACAGCTTGAATTATAGTTAGATATTTTATGTCTGGAAGGGTTTGTATGCTATTGTATGCTGTGGTAAAGCCCTAGTTCACCAAACCTTCACCTTGCATTTGTATATTTAGCAAAAAACATAGTGTATTTTGCAGTGATTTATATGATATAATATATGGAAAACATAGAGTTCTGAATTTTTTGAAAACATTAATATTTTATTAGGAATACTGTTGAATTACAAGTGCAGTGCTTAAAATATATTACATTGAATGGAGTTGAAACAACTAGTCATGTTATAGTGCAGTTCAATATGGGTAGCATGCCATCATAATACAAAAAGAGAAATGAATATATAAAAAATTCACAAGCTGCATGTATTCAGCAGAATATGGTGCTGAGATTTTGTTTCATTTCTACTTTTTAAAGTAGTATAAAGTACATATTTTATTTGAAAATGGAATGCATTAAATAAACACTAATAACATTTAGGAATGGATATCAAAACTTGAATTGAAAATGGCTTTATTTTTTAAAATAAATGTCAGTGTATTTATTGTCTGTTACTCTAGAACTGATGTAGTTCTCATTTAGCACTGCAGACAAATAGCATTTTGTATGCACTAACAAAACTGGATTTAACCATAAACAGACAGAAAAAGTTAAAGGCAGCAGGTTTTTTTCAGGAGATATGCACAATGTCACTGTACGCAATTTAGCACGTGATTTAAGTGATTTAATAATGTCTATATGATTTAATGACAGCTATATAATTTGCAGTCTAAAACAAGAATTTTTAGCATTCATAAAAATGACTATACAAATGATTGTTCTCCTTCAGGATGAAGCATTTACTTGCCTTTCTTAACTGCATTTTTTAAAAACAAGATCAAAACCGATTATTGAGTTTTAATTTCTTTAGAGACAATAAAGTTAATATTTTGTGACTTGTGTCTTGCTTACTGCAGTCTGGCGTATGCATGATAATATTCATGAAATACTTTTTAGTGATTTTTCAGGTTCATTGAAGGCTAGCTAACTATTAATGACAACATTCAGACTTGCCTTATACACTGAGAACCAGCCATAGTACAGACAATATCGTAGTTGCTGAGTTGACAGAGTGTGATTTAGGAAAAATAATTGCACACCTTCTCAGCTGGCAAACAGTTTATAAGGAAATAACTGACACACAGCACTGGAGTAGCTTGTATTGTTCATTTCCCCAATGCACTCAGCAGTGCAGTGGCATTATCAGATAAAGTTACTATTAAGGCAGATTATGTAACACAATGGTAGCATTTGCTTTACAGATGTACAGGAGGGTGCTAGTGGGTGTTGGTGGTGGTGCACAACCTTGCATTCTCTTTGCCCTATAATGGTGAGTATTTTGGATCAGAAAATGAACAGCATAGCAGAAAGGAAGATGAAGGTATGCACATCTTAGCAAGCTTTACATCTAACTTCAACAATGCTGTGTCGGGGATATATCAGTGTATATCAGGCTGTGCAGTCTTTAAAGTTACACTGCTATAAACACATACATTCATTAAAGAGGGCATTCAGCATAGCACCCTCTGCTGTAAGTGCTAGCAGCACTTCAGGCAGAGGGGGTTATAAGTGTAGAAGTTGTAGTAGCAGGCCAGCTCTGTGCAGCCTAGGCCTGGATGGCGCAAGTGTATCCGCACAGTCATGTATGTAACATTGATGGCATCATAAGCTATGCTTCCAAAGGTATAGTGTAGACTCTTGGTTGGTTCGTCCATTTCTGTAACTTTAGTGTCATACAGTTTCTGAAGACCACATTTTACACAGAAAACAGCTTCTAACTTGAGTTACTGCTTTTATTTTACATATAGTCATACCTCTTAACTGTACATATTTTTAGAGAATGTCCACATTTTTGCCTCATATTTTTGGTCTGTTTCTCACAAAGTTCTGTTTTATTGGCAAGTCACTGTCGAATAATTGAGGACTGAATTCAGAAAATTATAACAGACATTTGAGATTCAGACTTCATACCCTTCAGAAAACTCATGCTAATGCAAAACCTGTTACTCTATCAACTTCTACACTTTGTAAAATTGTCCTATTTTTGGGTCTTTGCCCCCACATTATTTATAGCATTGTCCAGATTTCTTACTGTAAGAGGTTGAGAGGTATGCATACAGTTAATGTATACATGTACAGCATGCCAGCTGTCTGCTTGGTACATGTAACATATCTGTTTCTTTAGCTAAGCTGAACAATTGTCTGAGAATTTGAAACTGACCCTTTCCCTGCATTTTGCTACCTAATGGTCCTATACATTGCAGAACAACATGTCTCTGAATCTCACTGTCAGTATGCCGCTGTTTGATTGTCTTGATACATTTCTCCATCCTGGTGTTAAAGCACCATCAGTCTTTTGTTAGGGTTGAGTGTCCTAATAATACCTGCACTACAAATTCTCACACATATGCTCAAATATTATGCTGGCCCTGTGCCAAAGCCTTGGGGAACTATTTCTCTCCTTGGAACATAACAGCCGTTAATGTAAAAGTAGGATGTGTGTGGTGATTGAGGTGAAGATATGCCAACTAATCACCATTTTTAATTCCTTTTTTTGACCCTACATCTCTATATGCATTCCTTTTTAAATTTTCTGCTGTAAAGAGGCTGCTAATAAGCTGTTTGGTGTACTGACTGAATATGCTTGTGTTTGTGGGTTCTTCCTTAGAAGTATCTCCCATCTGGTTTGTGTACCTTACCTGCTTCACAGTTTAGCATTATGTAAACAGCCAACCCTACTTAACTGTGAATTGCCCAGCAAGCTGCTGTGATAACAGCAATAAAGGAAGGCAGAGCCTCCTTTTCCAGTGGTGAGATCTACAGCCAGAAGTTGCTCCTGGCCACCGAGCTGAGTGTTAGTAGCTGAGTTCTTAATATGGATCAAAGTAGCACAGTGCTGACTGGGAATGACTGATATTGATTTTAGTTTTCAGAGTTCATTGGACAGTGGTGTAGGTACAATTTTACTGAATGAGACTCACTTGATCCTGTGTTGTGTATCTGACAAGAAATACTTCCTCATACCTTCATCCATAGCGGCACCAGTTCACAATAAACGTAACTTAATCAGCCTGTCCAGACTCATAAATCTTGTTGTTGAATGTATGAGACAATAAGATAATTTGCATATTTAATAACAAAAATGTGTACAAAAATAAACATTATATGCAAGTGAACATTTACATTAATTCAATGTGTTTATAGTTCAATGTAACATTCACAACCCCAGATAGCAGATGGCATGTAATGGTATTCATGAAGCCACTTCAGAATGGTGACGAATGTTGGATAGCGTCAGCTGAGCTGGCATTGCTGGATACTCCCTTTGTGACTGAAACCAAAGCTTTCCAAAGATTCCAGTTACGATCAGAACTAATACAAGTAACCCAGCAAGAACAAGTGTTTCTACAGGGGGAAGGTTTCCTGAGGCTGAAACAGAAAGAGCAGGCACTTATCAGTACTTAATTTTTTGAAGGCACATTTATTTTTGTTGTTAGTCTTTTTTTAAAAGGTGAGTATCTTATGGAAAGCTGGCTTATCACTGAGCATGACAGAAAAGAGTATGTTAACAAGGATTGCACATCTCTACTACAAATACAGTGCTTTTGAGTGCATATGGTACAAATTAGAATTAACTATATGCTCCTGGCAGTATATGGCACAAATCAGAATTAACCACTACAGTCATGTGAACATCAGAACTCTGCAGGTAGTCTTACATTTGAAGACCATTACAGAATTACTCATTACAATTTATGTTTGTCTGACCATGGTCACAGTTTAATATGTGTTATAAACTGCACACATTAAATATGAGAAAAACTCAAAGGTAGGTACTGAAAAACTCTGTAACATAAATTACACAATAACAACTTAACTATTCAAAATTGTGCATGCTGATTGGACAGCCCAGTCAGCATGCCTATTGTAAATCAACTATATCCCAACAGAAGTCAGTCCAGTCACTGAAGTACTCTGACGTGACCAGAATTTCTATTGGAATATGCTGCAGCAAAAGGAACATTACAGAGTATACCAGGTACAAGATAAAATGCAAGTTAGCATGATCACAGACAGTTAAGAGATATACCCCCCATTTCACACACACACACACACACACACACTCACACACACACACACACACACACACACGCACTGTTGATACCATAACAAATTACTTAAGAAACTGAAACTAACCATGCTAGCTGCAGACAGCCTTCCAGCTGACTTTCTGCAAATCTCAGCAGAAGCAATAGCATACCCAGTAACCATACTCATAAACATATCAATGCCAGAGAGCCTGGTACCTGTTATTTGGAAAATCTCCCACATTCTGCCTTTACACAAGGGAGGTAATTCCACTAAACTCACTAATGATCATCCAGTTGCCATCCTGTCACCCTTATCTAAAATCCTAGAGAGAGTCACACATACCCAATTCATGGACTACCTTCATGCACCTAAACTATTATCAAGCACTCAACACGTTTTTTCACCCCTCTCACTGCACCAGCATAGCCCTAATGTCCTTTATTAACACAGTGAACCACTATAGAATTAACGGACAATTTGAATATGCCATATTTTTGGACTTGTCCAAAGCCTTTGACATGGTAAATCACAATAAACTCATCCATGTTCTTTCCACCCTAAACCTTAGTAGCTCCTCTATCCCCTGGTTTCAAAGCTACCTATCAGGACAACAGCAGGCCATTCAGTGGCAACACAACCTTTCCCTTCTTCTCCCAGTTGCCTTAGGGGTTCAACAAGGCTCCATCCTTGGGCCTCTACTATTCTCTCTATTCACTAACCAGCTCTATACCTCCACACTTCACACCTCAGTGTTAACAATATTCAGACTACTCTAATATGTGCAGGCTCCTCCCTACAAGACCTCCACAGCATAACCCAAGATTCCTTTCTATCCGTGGAAGCATGGCTCACTAACTCTCAATTCATTCTAAATCCCAACAAAAAGAAAATCTCCTTCTCTTCTACCAAACAAGATCCCCCTCATATTCACTGTCTTTCAATATCTTATCCAAAAATAAAACTATTATCACCCCAATAATTCACACTAAACTGCTAGGTGTAGAAATTGACAATATCTCAAAACGCGATATTCACATACCTCAAACCATTAAGAAGGTCCACAAGAAACTAGGTCTTATATACAGAAACAAACACTTTCTAACAAAAAAACACAAAAGCTACTATCACTCGCACACACCTCTTGTCTGTCCTGTATGCCTGATCTAACCAAATTGGAATCTTGTTACAGAAAAATTGCCAAGTTTGCCACTGATGCCTCATACAGGACACATCACTGTACTTCTCTTAAACAGCTAAAGTGGCTAGAACTTCCTCAGCTGCTACAGTTTAATCAATTAACCTTTGCCCACAAAATACTGCATCAACTAGATAAAACCCCTGCTCTCTAAAATTTTATACAACCATACACCAGTTCTAGATCCCTCCGTTCTAGTAACAAACTCCTTCTAGACATCACTAAAGCTAACAACTCAGCAGGAGAATCACTCTTCTCAAACTTCATTCCTAAAATATGGAATACACTGCCAATCCCAATAACCTCCAACTGCTCTGTACTACAATTTAAAAGCTCCTAAAATCACACTTAATAGACACTTGGCTCTTTTCTTGCAACTGTCATGAATAGGCCTTACCTCAGTCTCTTTAACGAAATATTGCTCATTGAGTGTTATCTTACAGCAATAGTTGACCTCAACTGTATGGAAACTAGTTCTCTTTCTCGTTTAAATTGTATATATTCATGTATGATGTAAATGTTTGCTTCTAAAGAATTGTATTGTCCATCATTATGTAACTGTTGTTTGCGAATACTTCTCTGCAATGTTTGTATTTCTTATAACTGGAGCTTTTCTCCCCAGGACTCCACTGAAAAATGACCTGTATCCAATTGGACTTTCCTGGTAAACAAATGTAAAATAAATAAATATAATTTGCTCCCTAAACAAACAGATTCTGCAGAAAAAAGTACCTCCTCAGACTTTGCAGGACCAATACAAAAAAAGAGATGCAGACTATACATAGAAGGTGCCACAAGAAATTCTTCATTATCGCAAAAAAAAAAAAAAAAAAATTGTCAGAAACCTCAGTGTATTATACAGCCACTTACAAGCTTAACACGTGAGCAGTTAACATTCTACTTGCCTCAGACTACCAGGAGTCCACAGAAGAGCACTAAAGTCCACAAATACAATGACATCACTCAGAAAAGTTAAGACGTTTTTTTCTTAAGTAATGTTATTGTATAATAGCAATAATCCACTCCTGTGTGTGAGTAACATAGGATTTGCCCACACCCAGTTGTGAGTTATTGATAAAAAAGCTCACTGCATGGATTATTAGTGTAAGAAGGTACAGCTATGAGACGCACGGGCATAAGACTAGTTTAGACAACTATCTGTATGAAGCAGTAAAAATGTATTGAGGCTATATGAATTAGGATAGCAATGAACAAAATGAGAAGCAACAAATAAAGAAGCTATTTTATTCATACTTGGGTGAAAAAGCACCAGAACCAAGGAAAGGAGAAGAAGAAAAATACTTCATTAGGGAACAATCCACACTCACACAAGCTTATGCATGTGTTGTAGAAAACTGGGAATAATCTTGAAAATGTTGTGCAGTATATTATTTCATCAGTACCTGTTGATATTTCACTCACTAACACATGTATAAGGCTCAACATTTGGGTCCTGCAACTTCAAAAAATCAATTTTTGCTCAGTGAAAAAAAGCACATTTTTGAAACTCACTGATATTTTATTAAATCATTTGCATGGGGGTTTAAAACCCTGTACCCCCAATATAGTGGGTTGTGCCCCAACACCCCTGCTACTTATAAATACTAACTCCAAGTCTGCTGCATCTCTGAGAAGGATCATTACTCAGGGGTACTCAGCTTCAGAATTAGTATCTATCCTTCCCATTCACATCTATGCTTCTACTGCCTGCCGATTGCAGTTAATGTCTTTGTCTTTTCAACATACACCTGCTGAAATTCCAGTTAATGTCTTTTTCATTTCAACGTACACCCGCTGAAATTCCAGATGTGAAGTTGTTCAGTCTCGCCGTTCATTCTTTACTGATGGGTTCAGAGCTGATCCCTCGGCTCTGATACGGCCAATTGCAAAGCTTGAGGTCTTCAAATAGCTCGAGGCCAAGTCCTTATCCCATGATGCACCTGGAATCACCTCAGATCTAGTTTTTCACTGCAATAGATCGGAGGTTCTGAAATTAGCTCGGGGCAGTAAACTGTTTTTTTCTAATTCTTTAGTCTAAAATTTAGATAGTTGTATTTAGATAGTTTTACAAAGCTCTTATAGCTTTATTGTGTGTATTTCTGCTATTTAGTCCCTTCCCTTAGTGTGTGATAAAGCCTTTTAGTGGCCTCTTGTTTTAGGCCTAGTTTAAAAGTTTTTTGCTAGTTCTTAGAGTGTGCTTAGTCAGTGACTTTTGTCACATTGTTTGATATAGAAATTATTTAGTGTGTAGAGTTTTTTTCTATTTAGTAGCTTAGCCTTCAGTTGTTTAGGAAAGGCTTAAAGTTATAATTACTGTTACAATTTTTTTCTTGTGTGTACAGTAATTTCTGTCTTGAATATTTTAGTGTGTTATCTTAGCAGCTATCTTCTTTTTTGCATAGTCTGCTCATATTGTGTGTCAGTCAGTTGTGTGACAGTAAAGGCTTTTACTGTCATATATAGCCATATATATATATATATATATATATATATATATATATATTGAACTTGCATTTCTGCTGTGTGTGTGTGTGTGTGTGTGTGTGTGTGTGTGTGTGTGTGTGTGTGTGTGACGTAGCCTGATTTTTAAGGCTTCTTTAGTCAATTACTGCCAAGTTTGTATTGTGTGACAGTAATTTTTTCTCGATGGCTGACCAAGACAAGCACCCCAAGTATGGGTTTAAAAAGTGCCCAAAGTGTGGACAAAAGATGTCTGTAACAGACAACCACGTTAACTGTGTATACTGCCTAGGCTCTCTGCATTTACAAGACAGCTGTGCTATATGCCTGATACGGCCAATTGCAAAGCTCGAGGTCTTCAAATAGCTTGAGGCCAAGTCCTTATCCCATGATGCACCTGGAATCACCTCAGATCTAGTTTTTCGCTGCAATAGATCGGAGGTTCTGAAATTAGCTCGGGGCAGTAAACTGTTTTTTTCTAATTCTTTAGTCTAAAATTTAGATAGTTGTTGTATTTAGATAGTTTTACAAATCTCTTATAGCTTTATTGTGTGTATTTCTGCTATTTAGTCCCTTCCCTTAGTGTGTGATAAAGCCTTTTAGTGACCTCTTGTTTTAGGCCTAGTTTAAAAGTTTTTTGCTAGTTCTTAGAGTGTGCTTAGTCAGTGACTTTTGTCACATTGTTTGATATAGAAATTATTTAGTGTGTAGTTTTCTTCTATTTAGTAGCTTAGCCTTCAGTTGTTTAGGAAAAGCTTAAAGTTATAATTACTGTTACAATTTCTTTCTTGTGTGTACAGTAATTTCTGTCTTGAATATTTTAGTGTGTTATCTTAGCAGCTATCTTCTTTTTTGCATAGTCTGCTCATATTGTGTGTCAGACAATTGTGTGACAGTAAAGGCTTTTACTGTCATATATAGCCATATATATATATATATATATATATATATATATATATATGCATTGAACTTGCATTTCTGCTGTGTGTGTGTGTGTGTGTGTGTGTGTGTGTGTGAGTGTGACTTAGCCTGATTTTTAAGGCTTCTTTAGTCAATTACTGCCAAGTTTGTATTGTGTTGACAGTAATTTTTTCTCAATGGCTGACCAAGACAAGCACCCCAAGTATGGGTTTAAAAAGTGCCCAAAGTGTGGACAACAGATGTCTGTAACAGACAGCCACGTTAACTGTGTATACTGCCTAGGATCTCTGCATTTACAAGACAGCTGTGCTATATGCCATTCTTTTTCCTCTAGGGTGTTACAGGAAAGGAAGAGAAAAATGATTGATAGAGGGTTGCTGAAACCGTCGTTTCAAGAAGCTTTGAGTGACCAAGATGGATCCAGCAAGTCCTCAAAGTCTTCCAAGACTTCAGACTCGAAGAAATCGAAAAAGTCTTCGACTTTGGCTCCACTGCCATCAGAACCAACAGTCTTTACCTTTCGGAGCCGGTCCCCAGTCTTGGAACCGGTGTCCAAAGCGCCTAAGAGTCCACTTCTCCAGTCGGTACCACCTTCGGTACACTCTTCTCGATCCTCTATCAGCCTGTCAGATCTGGATGTGGATTGTGTGGTGCAGAAGCTGTTATTAACAACGGCCTTAGCAAAAATGTTATCGGATTTGACCCAAATGGCTTCGGAGCCGAAGACCCTTGCACCGACTTTAACTATTCCTCCTCCGAGTCATGCTGGTCCTTTGGAGCCAGAGGAGGCAGACCTGATGTTAGTGGAACCCTCAGAGCTGACACCTGCTCCAGTGTCTTCGGCTTTGTGCACTCTGATGTCCTCGGTGCCGATTGAGGACTCTACAAGCTGACACTCTCTAGTCGGGCCCGGGGAGGACAGTCGGACCAACTTGTTGGTTCCAACTTTGCCTCCCAGGGCCTTGGCTCAGATGAGCTCGGCTCCTACCTAGGGCTCAGAGCCTACTCTCCTGGTGCCGGGGGTGTCGCTGGTTTCTTTGTATCTGTCGGCTTCCTCGCATCAGAGCAGAGGTGCTTTCGATGCCATGAGGAGAGTCATGTCTCCTAGGACATCTTCAACCTCAGGTCTGATTTCCTCCTCCCCCAAAGTGCGTGTGTCTGCTTCTGCCTCGCACATCCTGACCAAGCATAGAGACCCAGAGCCTCAGGAAGCCCCATTGGGTGGCCCCTGCTCTTCCAAGACCTGACCAGAAGCTCCCACAGATGATGTTCCCGGGAAGAGATTGTGTAAGAGGAAACATATAGACTCCCCACAGGAGTCACTAACATCAGATATTGACTTAGATGAGTCAGAAGGGTCCCCACAGTCCCCCTCTGAGGATATCTCATTCGCTGTGATACTTGAGATCCTTAGGCAGAGGGGTGACTGGAAGTCCCAAAGCCCTACTGAGGATGAGTCATTTCTCCTGAAAGCTTTTGGGTCTCAACCCTCCACTTCTTGGGTGTCTCCACCCATCAATGAGCTGATGCAGCTGGTCTCATGAAGGGCGTGGGAGTCTCCGGATACTATGGAGCCTGTCCCTAGGAGGCCTAATAAATTCATTTCTGCCCCCCTTGACAAAACATTTTTAACAAAAGGTGTTCCGGTTGATGCCATGATGGTGGCGGCAGCCACCAAAAAGGAAATGCCTAAGACTTCCTCGTCTATCCATCCTCCTAACAGAGACTCCAGGATTATGGATAGATATGAGAAGAACATGTTTAATTCAGTGATCTTTGCTCTCCGTTCGCTAAACTATTTAACCCATTTTAATAGGTTACAAAGAGATCTCCTTAAGGATCTAGGAGATACTCTTCAGGGTACAGTAGCTGCAGGATTTCCGACAAAGTTGCTGCCCAGCTTGCTACCCTCAATTCTATTGTCAACTCATCCATGCGCCTCATCTCTTATGCAGCTGATGGAACGAGTAGGGCAGCGGGTATAGGAGTTGCTCTTAGGAGACATTCCTGGATGCACTTGTGTTCCTTCGCGGAGCCCTTCAAGTCATCCTTCGTGAACACTCCCTTTGATAGCTCATCCCTTTTCAGGCTTAAAGTGAAGGAAACCTTAACCAGGTGTGAACAGGATGGAAAGACTCTGCCATCTGGATCCGTTTTTCCATCCCTAACCGATCCTACCCTAAAGGTCAAAGGGGAGGAAAAATGTGGTTCTGAAAAGCCCAAGGAGCCTTTCAGGACACACGTGATGAATCCCCCCTCCAGGGACAGAGGAGGGGGCAATAATGGAAGACGCCACCCTTGCGGCAGAGGGAGTCCACAACACCAGAGTGACAGAGATCACTTCTCTGGGAAGCCATAGCAGCACTCCTGAGAGGAGGCTCGACTGTCCTGCTCTGGAGGCAGTCGGGGGTCACTTATCTTTGTACCCAGATGCCTGACTCAAAATAACAAAAGACAGCTGGGTACAAAGTATCATTTCCAGAGGATACTTCATTCCATTCGCCACACCCCCTCCAATCATAAGAAAAATCCCGGACGTTCCACCCAGTTACAGGGAACAGGCAACAATAGAGGTCCAAACGTTGCTAAGAAAAAGAGTCATCCAACCAGTCCCAGCAGACCAGACAGGATCCAGAACTTACTCAAGATTCTTTTTGGCTCCAGAGAAGACAGGGGACTGGAGACCCATATTGGTCCACAGCAGACTGAACCAATACATAAAGAAAGAGAAGTTTTGGATGGTCACGCTTCAGTCTATACTTCTCTTCTTAGAGGAAAGACAATTTGATGTGCTCGATAGATCTCAAAGATACGTACTACCACATAAAAATAGCCAGACCATCCAGGGATCACCTGCGCTTCTGGCTGTGAGCCAATCATTATCAGTTTCAAGCTCTGCCCTTTGGTCTCACTACAGCCCCCAGAGTGTTCACCAAATGCATGGCAGTGGTCACAGCTCACCTTAGGCGTCTAGGATTCCAGGTGTTTCTGTACCTAGATGATTGGCTCCTTACCGCCACCACCAGGCATCAACTCATTCAGGCCAGAGAGTCCACTCTGTCATTCTGCAATCATCTGGGCATTACAATCAACTCAGAAAAATCTGTCTTGTCGCCATTGCAGCATATCGTTTTTATCGGGGCAGAGATGGACACCACCACCACCACACTAAGGCTTCCAATAAAAAGAGTCCTTCTTCTTCATCAGCATGTCAGCATTCTAATACCAAAAGAAAGAGCACCAGCATCAGAAATTCTGAAATTATTGGGCATGATGGCAGCAGCAATTCTAGCCATATCACTAGCTCGTATGCACATGCGGTTACTGCAATGGCTATTGTTCACTCAATGGTCTTACCAAGAGCTTCTCATGTCTCACACTATAATGATCGCAAATTCCTGCAAAAAGGACCTTCAGTGGTGGTTGACTTCACTTCCTGTCACGATAGGATGCCCATTTCTGCTACCCCCTCCAGCAGCCACTGTGACCATGGACGCTTCCCTGATAGGGTGGGGTGGGGGCATTTTCAGGGAAAGACAGCCCAAGGCACATGGACCGATCAAGAGACACATCTGCATATCAATGTCCCGGAGATGAAAGCGGTACTTCTGGCATTGCAGTACTTTCAGGACTTTCTTCCTCTGGGTACGATTGCAATTCAGACAGACAACATGTCGGTGGTCTGGTATTTGAACAAACAAGGAGGAACCAGGTCTTACCCCCTTTGTCGAGAGGCCCTCAGAGTTTGGCAGTGGGCTGTTTCCACCCAGCGCTTTCTGTTGGCAACGCACATCCCGGGGAAATCCAACGTGATAGCAGACAAGCTCAGCAGGGCCATCTTGTTGCCACATGAGTGGTCCCTCAAGAAAGAAATAGCGGACAAGATATTCCGCAGGTGGGGCCAGCCTTGCTGTGACCTTTTTGCCAGTCACATGAACATGAAATGCAGACACTACTTTGCCCTGATCTCCTCTCCAGGAGAAGCCCCAAGGGACGCATTCATACAAGATTGGCCTCCGGGTCTCCTCTATGCATTTCCACTAATCCCACTGATACCTAAGGGTCTACAGAAAGCAAAAACCCTGGGAAGGACCATCATTCTAATAGCCCCTCATTGGCCTCATCAGATTTGGTTTCCCTTCCTCCAACTTCATCTTTTGGATGATCCTTGGATTCTGGACCCAGTTCCAGACCTCCTGATGCAATGGCTGGGGGATCGTCATCCCTCTCTGCAGTCCCTGAAGCTGACAGCTTGGCTGCTCCAGTTCCCATCATAGCCAGGTTCCATAACCTCTGTAATGAGACAAAACAGATCCTTTTATCTTCTAATAAATCTTCTACCAGGAAGCTATATCTTAGCAAATGGAAACAATTGTCTATATGGGCCTCTAAAAATAATATTGATCCTTACCAAGCCCCTATGGTCTCTATTTTAGAGTTCTTAACTATGATTTTTAACAAAGGAGCCACAGCAGCAACAGTCTGTGTCTAATTGGCTGCTATTTCTAATTTTCATCTTGGATTTGAAGGGTTGAATATCATATATCACAAGTTATCCAAAGCCTTTCTCAAAGGGACTTTTCATATTAGACCACCTGTGAAATCTCCCTATTCTCCATGGAATCTAAATTTTATGCTTTCCCAGATAATCTTCCTCCATTTGAACCAGCTTCTTCTTGTAACCTCGAATTTTCATCATGGAAAACCATCTTTCTGGTAACTATGGATGAAAGCACTCAATCCTTTACGTTTTAATCGAGTTATGTTATTTTGTTGATGTTTTAATTTGATTTTTTATGTGGAATAAAGTGTCAGTTTCTTCAACTGATCATTTAGGCTGCTGGCATTATTATCTGGTCTTGGATTTATTTATTTATTTAATTTTCATTAGCTTAGTTAGTCAGGGAGAACAGGCAAGGATGTCAGCAGAGGAGTATGGCAAGCTGACAAGGAGCCAGTTGGCTTAGATGTGCCAAGCCAAAGGACTGCCGCATGCCAACCTGACTAAAGCAGAAATGACTGCAGCCTTAGTCACAACCGCATCACAGTCCAGCAACCAGGAGGACAACAAGACTGGCCTTGGGGATGTACAGCTCTCAAAAAATGGACAGTTCAACCTTGCCTCAGAGGACTTAAAAATCCATCTAGAGTTAAAGAGACTTGAACTGGAGGCCAAATGTTTGGAAATAGAATCAGCAGAGAAACTGAGATGTCTGGAGGCTGAAGAAAATGAGAGACTAGGACATTTGGAGGCTGAAGAAAATGAGAGGCAGAGGCAACATGAAAAGGAGATGCTGACTCTTCTCCAGGGTCATGGAGGTAATGGCAAAGGAATAACCGAACCCCAGAAGCAATAAAGGTCAGTAAATTTCTTCCACAATTTACAGAGGATGATAATTTTGATAGTTTTATTCATATGTTTGAAAGGGTATGTAAACAGTATAATGTTGACCACGTTCGGGTATGGTTCCTGACCCCCTTACTCCATGGTAAAGCTGTAACTGCTGTTTCTAAATTGTCTCTATAACTGTTGTTTCTAAATTGTCTGATATTGATTGTTTAAATTATAATACTGTTAAAAATTGTTTATTAGAGTGTTTTAAGTGAATGCCTAAAACTTATAGAAAAAAGTTTTGTGAGCATAGACACAAGGCAGATAAAAGTGTGTGTGAATATATTTCTGAGTTAAGCACTTATTTTCATAGATGGGTGAGTGAGTATCATGTCACCACTTTTGAAGGGCTGGCAGACCTTTTGGTGAGGAAACAAGACCTTAGCACTTTAACTGAAGACATGAGAATCTAGTAAGTAGATAGAGAATGTAATACCGCAGATGAGTTGGGGAAAAAGGGAGACCTATACCTAGCAAGCAGGGTATCACTGCACAAGAAAGAGATACCCAGTGCTGCACATGGGTCTAAGGAAACCCAGGGTGGGCAGCCTAAACTTCCCAACAGAGTCTGCCAGTAACAGGGGGGAAGCCACTAGTTCGGGTACATGGCCAGCATCAAAGGTTAAATGTTTTAAATGTAACCAGTGGGCCATGTAGCATATAGATGTCCACTGAGACAAGATGGGGAACAAAAGGTGGGAGAGCCAGTAAGTGGGAATGACAGAATTCCAGCAGTAAGTTGTCTGGAGACAACAAGGCTACCAAACTACCACAATAGGTTATATCCTATCCTATCTTAGTAGATGGGAAACAGGCCACTGCTAAGAGAGAGACACAGCCTCTGAACTAACTATTGTGAAGCCTGCAATGATTAAAGAGGAGCACTACCTGCTTGGGCAGTCTACTCCAGTCAGAGCTGTAGGAGAGACCCCATTCCAAATATCTTTGGCTAGGGTTCACCTTGAGTGGGTGGGTGGAAAAGGAAGCAAGCAAGTAGGTGTGTTTGAGGATATCCTTGCAGATGTCTTAATACGGAATGATTTTGATAATGCAGTACTTTGTGTACATGTAGTTACATGCAATCAGGCTTGGAGACAAGCATGTGGGTCTGGTAGCCGGGGGGGACCCAGATAGACTGCACACTTGAAGCCAGGACTGGTGAGCTGGCTACTTCGGGGGGGGGGTGCTATCCTGTAACAGTGAGACTGAAGGTCAGCCACAGCTGTTAGCGGGTACTGACGTTCCCTTGGACAGAGTGACTGCAAGGGCAGAGGTGAGTAGTAGAACCCAGGCCGACAGTGAGGCACCACTGTCAGAGGATACCAGAATTCCTGTGTAAGGGAAGCTGGGAAGGGTTACAAAGAGTGAGTTTTGACAGGCTCAGCTCTCAGACCCTACATTACATGGCTTGAAAGAGGTAGCCAGGGAGGCACCTGATTCTCAAGGACAGGGGGAATCTGTATACTGGGACAAAGGGTTACTGTATATAACGTGTACCCCTGAGGGAGGGCTAGAGTGTGAGAGAATACAGCAGTTGATAGTGCCCAGAGCCTACCATCTGGCATTTCTAGCCATAGCCCATGACATTCCCTTTGCAGGTTATATGGGCATGACGTATACAAAGACATGTATTATGCAGAACTTTTTTGACCTGGGATTTATAGAGATGTAACAAGGTACTGTAGAACCTGTGAGTAGTGCCAAGAGGTAGGCAAGGCAAGAGACAAGGTCAAAGCCCCTTTAGTGTCTTTGTCTGTGATTGAGGAGCCATTTCAGAGGGTAGCTATAGATATTGTGGGGCCGCTGAGTATCCCAATTTCCACAGGGAAGAAGTATATCCTAGTGGTAGTAGATTATGCTACTATATACCCTGAGGCGGTGTCTGTGTCCTCCATTGAGGCAAAAAATGTGGCAAATGTTTTGTTAGAGACTTTCATCAGGGCAGATTTTCAGAAGGAAATACTGACTGACAGAGGTGCCAGTTTCATGTCAGACCTGTTGGCTTGTCTGTGTGAGCACTGTGGGGTGAAGCACCTAAAGACCACACCCTATCATCCCTAGACTAATGGTCTGGTGGAGAGGTTAAATCTACACTAAAGACCATACTACAGGGATTTGCAGACCAGCTTAAGAGGAAATGGGGAAAATATTTTCCGTATCTGTTGTTTGCTTACAGAGAGGTGTCCCAGGAATCCACAGGTTTTTCACTCTTTGAGTTGCTGTATGGGCATGGGGGGAGGGGACCTCTAGACTTGATTTGCGATGAGTGGGAGGGTAAGTGTGAATCCCACAAGGAATCTGTTGGGGTATATGTCCTAAACCTTAGGACAAGGCTCAGGGAACTCACGGGCAGAACCTGGCAGAAGCCCAACAGCAGAAAAAGTTATGATATGACAGGAATGCTCGAGCTAGAGGATATGCTGTGGGGCAGCAGGTTATGGTTCTCATTCTTGTTAGACACAACAAGCTGCAGGCAGCTTGGGAGGGACGCTTAAAAGTAGTAAGGAAGGTCAGTGCTGATAACCATGATAGGAAGGCCCTGGTGATAAGTATTTGTCATAGGAGCCAGGAGGAGTCTAAGGGGGAGCTATGGCTACAGGGAGCCAGCCAGCAAAATCCTAAATTACTATGGTGGAGCCTACGGTTGCAGGCATATGATATGACAGTGCAATACTTAATGGGGTCAACAATGCGAAGGCAGCTGGGATCTCAAGATGGGAATGGGGTAATGTATTCCCAGATAGGCTCATCCCGCTCAAGCAATGTTTTTCAAGGGTCACTTGAAAAACTAGCTTGAGTCTTCGGGGGGTGGGGGGGTAGAAGTGTAATGAAGTGGGATACTGCCAACACAGCTATCTGAAAGTTTGTAGGTGGTTGTATGTCAAGTTGTGAATGTTGATGCTGTTTGTATGGGATGCTTGTGTTGCAGATGTGCTGGAGCTGTATATCATGTGTGTGTTAGACTAGGTTTTTACAGACATGTGTGTTGAAGAGATGTTTTGTGGAGTGTTTGTGCTTGGGTTGTAGCCACAGTGTGCCCTGCTGGAAAGCAGCGGAGGTGTGCATGCACTTTCTGGCTGCTTGTGTGTGTGTGTTTTGACAGTGGGGGCTGGAATGCAGGAGGTTGGCTTCCAGTCCGGCAGAACGTCAGAGGGATGGCTAGAATTGAATTACTTTGTGGCTGCACCATAGGGAATGGAGTCTTTCAGTTTCAATGCAGCAAGGAGACAAGGTGTCTAAAACTGGGGAGCTTTCTGCATTGTCTCTGGGGTAAACTGATTACTGGTTTTGGGATGTGAGGGAATGTGGTTGTTTTGTGGCTTCCAGCATCTGCCAAGGATCTGAGGTCTGTGTATTTTTGCAGGTGGATGCTGGATGCTGCTAGCTTCCAGCAGTGGGTGTTAAGCCTGGGATGGAGTTGGGTGACGAGAGGTGATGTCATTTTGCAAGCTATCCCAGTGGAGGTGTTTGGGATGTTAGTCTGTGGGGTCTCTTGGAGAGACACAGCATTCTGTATTCTGTCTTGGACCTGACAACAACAACAGGAACCATTCACCACACATTTGCCATGCTCTGTAAGTTAACTAAGGTATAGTAATTCTCTTAGATACAGTCAAGAATATAGAAAAGCTTAGTTTAAATATTTTTCTTTATTTATTTGAGATTGTCCTGCAATGTTGTTTTAAATATTTCCTGTGATTTTCAACTCTGATGTCACTGTGAATATATACTAAGTATTTTGTTGTTCTTTTATTATTTATTATTAAATATATTTATATATTTAAACCTTTCATTGTGGCTGATCTTTGAAGAGATAATTAAGTTTTGAGATTACTTGCATATTTATTTGGTGACACAGTGACACTGTGTGGGCCACTCCTAATAGCCTTGCTCTTGGTCAGATTACCATTTGTATTAATATTAATATTAATATTAATATTACACTGTAAGATTGGACACCCTTTGTTAAGGGCCTTAAAGTAAATGATAGAAGTTGGCTGGTGGCAGTCATAACTACCTTATAGTCTGGGCAAAAGGGGGCACAGCTAGTAAACCTGTGCCAGCCTTTCCCAGGTGTGTGTGTGTGTGTGTGTGTGTGTGTGTGTGTGTGTCAGCTACTTGGGCAGGGACACAAAGCACTGTTTGGATAGACAGGGTGCTGGAGGTCGTGGCTTGGCCACTCAGCTGAGATCTAAACCCTATAGCTGTGCCATTGTGGAATCTTACTGGGGATCTGGAGAAAGAGGGAGAAACCAGCCCAGACTGACTGTGGTCTCTGTGTGCTCTTAAGGGAAATTGCGTTTGATGCAGAAAGCTGCATCTGGAAACACTGTGTGTATACCTGTTATCCTTTCAGTGTACACTCCTCACTGGTGCCAGTGGTGAGGATTGAGGCTCCTTGATTATTGGTCCAGTGGGGGGTCGTCATAATAATCACCATAAATATGAAATATGATAGGATGGTTGTGTTGTGTAATGTTTTTACTGTTAATGTAGGTGCCAACTGTTTGTTAAATAAGTAAAATAAAGTATCAAGTGCAAATTGGGATAGGTATTACACACACAGGTACATAAACAGATTCTACTGTGAAATGAAGACTTCTTGAAAACTGGAAATATAAGTGGAAAGAATGAAAAAAAAATGCCCAAACAAAAGGGAGAAAAAATCAATTTAAATTAATTTTTTGCAGGGGAAC
This sequence comes from Protopterus annectens, assembly GCF_019279795.1. Classification (NCBI taxonomy): domain Eukaryota; kingdom Metazoa; phylum Chordata; order Ceratodontiformes; family Protopteridae; genus Protopterus; species Protopterus annectens. The sequence goes on along the minus strand of NC_056725.1, from coordinate 1,706,463,892 downwards.
TCCTGGGGGGATCTCCTAATGTGGGGGAAGGGGGCAAGGCACCATCAACCTGAACTTATATATGCCAACTCCATGGTCACACCAACACAAAGAAAGGAGAAATCTCCCAAAATAAATAAAACTTTGGTGGTGCACACTTAGAAACTGCACCGGGAATGATTTCCTATGGGAAAAAGTGATCACAGTTATGCCTTTTGTATTTTTTTTTCTATGTGCTTCTGATGCTCAAACAATTTCATCACATAAGGAAGCCACAAAAATAAGTACTAGTTTATATCAAGACATTTTGTAATCTGGAAATGCCTGAGGACAGAGAGTTATACAGCACATATTATGCTCATGTTGACAAGGAATATTTTAGACACCAGCACATAACTGCAACAAGATCATAACCAGTAAGGACTTGTGATGAAGGTTCTTACTTATTTTTACATGTTTGATAGCCAGAAAAGAATAAAAAAAAAATTCCCAAAATACAGAACGGAGACTAAATAGATTTAAATTATTTTTGCAGGGCACCCCGAGGGGACTCAGAATGTAATCTGCATAAGACGTGGACATATGGGCTGATGGTTTAATATAATTTTCTGGGCTACCAAAAAGTCTGCAGTGTAGACGTTCCATTTCTTCATATGCTAGAAGGATCTACAGGAGGTGCATGATTTTTATTACTGCCTGTTTCTACACCATCACCTTTGTTTACTTGCCAAAAACACTCCACGGGCATCTCATAGTGTGGCTGTGTATAACCCCGTTGCTTACCATCATTCTACAAAGTGCTTTGTACTCCTTCCCCTCCCCCTTTCAGGCTGGTGCTCAGGCACCTAGGTTGTTAACTGAACACAACTCACCACCAGCATAGTTTTTTTTCCCACCTCTGCACCTTTAGGTAGTTCTTGACAGACACCATCTTAAGTAAGATGTCTAAACACACATATGCTAGCTAATGCACTTGCAATCTATTTACATACATTCATTAGAATATTTCATTGAAATGCTCTATGAGATGAAGGCCCAACTATTTTAGAAACAACTTGTAGAGTTTTCTGTACTGGTTCATATTTTAAAACAAATTTTTATTTAAAACAAAAACATCTTGCTAGTCATCAATTACAGAAGAATTCATTTTCTTTTACTGTTTAATAATGGATTGGCAAATACTGAACTCAGACTACAATTTCACAAAGAACACATGGTTTTTTGCTTATAGTCTCATTGTCACATACAAGAAAATGATAAACAATTATCATGCAACAGCTAAGGTTTACTGGAAACTTACTTTGACTAGCTTCCCCATTTTGTATTTGTTTTCGTCTAATGGGGCCATAAGAAACTATATGTGTGGCTGTAATATCTCTCCTTCTCCTGGTCAGTCCAGTTGCATTGGTACAATTCTGTGGAAAGCAATGGTTATATCATCAAACAATACAGGTTAATGTTTCAATTCTGAATAGAGTATTTAAAGATAAACATTGCTCTATTCTCACACGAGTAACTGAAAAGAAATATCAAAAGGATGAGTACATTTTAACAGTTTTATCACCATTACTGTGATCCATCTTCTGTATCTGATTTAAATGTACTTGAGCCACGTCAATGTTTGAAACTCATATCTCTCAACTGTGCAGATTTTTGCAGAATGTTCAGATTTTTGCCTCATATTTGGTCTTTTCCTCATAAAATGTGTGGTTTTCTGGCAAATTACTGAGGATTGAAGTCACTAAATAATGAGATTCATTTGAGTTTCAAACTTTTTATCCTTTAGAAAATGCAGGCTAACGCAATCCTGTTATTCTAACAACTTTCTAAGTTGATAAGAGCAATATTTAAAGCCTGTACCTATTTTTGGGGCTTTTGTCCTCCCTTAGGCTTTGTCCAGATTTCGTACAATAAGAGGCTGAGAGGTATAGTTTGAATGTTCAGTACCATAAGCCTGCAAGGTAAACAGCATTTCTCACTTTCTAAGATTGCTCTAATCTACGTGCCAGTATGGATGGCCAGAAAATGGTGCACCGTCCTTTAGATGTTTTAGGCTGTGAGGACTGTGCAGTCACCAGTTGAAGGTCAGGGAGTGGAGAGACAGATACATAATAGGAAAAATAGGACAGATGCCTCCAACTCAGTTCTGCACTGGGGACCTTAGTCTTTAGTACAACAGACAACTCATTCTATTACACTGGGCATGTAATGAGCATTCTACAGCCTCATGCCCTGAGCTGTGGCAAAAAGGTGGGAGGAACAGTACTGTGCAAAATAGATAAATGTAAAGGATGCAGTAAATTAAAAATGCAAATAAATATGCACTATATATTTTAATTGACTCGCATTAAAACTGTTACTTGTCATATAATTTGCAACCCTAAAGTAAATAGGGAGGCTTAAAGTGGCTCACTGAATGTGAAAGTAGTGGGGTTGTTTGCATAAATGTTAACTGCCATGTCAAAGATCTTAACAAGTAGTGTGTAGTTAGTTTTGTATTGCTTGCATCTGGCTTCTGGAAAACATATCCAAACTGACTTGACACTTCCCACCTTTTCCCATTTATTCTGTAAGAAAGGAAAGCTTTATATGCGGTCAGCAAAAATTCTGTCACCACCGCTGGACAACTTATCAGGATTTAACGCTATTTTCACTCATGTACATTGGGGTCTACTAACTATACTGATGCCTTACACAGTTTTCCCTGCTCCATAGATATGTCATCCCATCACACAGGAATTAACAAAATCACAATACTCTGCTCCTCAGTGGTCTTTTAGCCTTATGTTCAAATCCCTTCAACAGAACACAGAACAACACTTTATGTTGGCTGGTCTGACATCCATCTTAACATGTTTCTTCATTAGAAATTGCACAAATGCACTGCCCAGTTTTATCTTTATGAGAAAATTACATCTCACAGTTGTGCACTTGTTATGGTGTCACAGGGATGCAGTAGCTGTCACATTAAACGTTTAGTCAAAAGCTAGCTGTAAAGGTCTCTATTCATGCATTCCGCTGAGCTCTTAGTACTGCAAACAGGCTTGGGAGCTGGGCAGCTGTGGGATACAAGAATGGACCAGGCACTGCAAATGGAAACTCACTAGAAGATTAAAGCCAAGAATGCCAGAAAGACTGTATAATATATTACATATTTTCAATATCAGTATGTAATACTGGATATAAAACATGAATCAATATATTCCATTTTAGTTGTCAGCAGAAAGAACACAATGAACTTGTCACAATTATTTGCATACTCATATTACAAGGTGTTTCAGTGGACGAGCACAGATACCAAGTTCCACTGTGGAATAAAATGTGCTGTAATAAAGAAACAGCCACTGTTACAGTGAGCCTCACTGAAGGCGTGAATGCTTCACTGGTACATATATCCAATTATGAAGCTTACAGCCAACTGACCATCAAGAAGATTGATTTTTACTATTCTAAATTTTGTTGTGGAGGTCTGTAAATATTTTTTTTCTTTCTTTCTGTGATTATTTAAATCTGCACAATTTTAATTTTTAAAGATTAATTAAAAATTATTAATAATGAAAAAAACAAGAAGCTTGGATACTGTACTTCCATACTGATATTCTTTCTTACTATAATTGCAGCAGGGTTATTTTTTAAAGATGTTAATGTCCAACTTGTTCAGACTCTGAGGGGAAGTGCATTCCATAATGCTGAGAGGTGTTGCAGTTTGGCTTTGTCACTTTCTTATTATTGATATGTATTTTAGTATTAGTTCCCTAATCTGTCATCAGCTTCCCCAGCTGTGCATACTATTCATAGAGTTTGATATACAATTGGACCAGACATTGTCTTGCAGAACAGGCAAAGCTTAACTCTAAATATCCTGTGAAAACAGCTCTTGCAGCCTTTCCAAATATTTCAAGTTTTCTGTCGCCATACATTTTTCATGCAACAAATTATTATTTTTTTAAACACCTTTATTAAATTATCACTTAAGACATAGGCAAACATATAGTAAAAGAAAATAAAACAAACCATATTAACATTGTTCCCCATTATACATCACATATCTTTCTTTCTTTCTTTTTGTAACTATACTCATTCCAGAGTTAAATAAATTGCTGAATTCCTGCCTTCCCTTAAACCTCACTCCTCCTCCTTCTCCTTCTGAACATTATTCTGAATGCATTGTTTGAACAATTTCTATTTACTTCTATGAAATTTGCACTTTCCTTGTTCTAAGGATCCCTCTTCCAGTTCTTGCATCTCCTTTACAATATTCGATACTTCCAACTATAGTTGATTTAGACTTTGATAGCCATTTTTTAGTAAATACTTGTAATTATACAACGACCCCCATTAATATTCCAAAATGTGCATGCTGATTGGTCAGTGTGCACATTGTAAATCAGACTTATACTAATGGAAAAAGGTCCGGTCACCCAGACCTTTCCATTAGTATAAGTGTTTTTTTTTGTTGGACAGCAACGGAGAACAGAAGAGCTCCGTTGCTGTTATCTCGCTATGTTAAATGAGTTTACCATAGTGAGAGATCTTAGAAAAAAGCAACGGAGATCTTTCTTTCTCTGTTGCCTTTTTTAAAGCTGTCTCGCTGTGTTAAAGTTTAACATAGCAAGACAGCTTTAAAAAAGCAACGGAGAAAGGAAGATCTCCATTGCTTTTTTTAAGATATCTCGCTATGTTAAACTCTTTTAACATAGCGAGACACCTTTTAAAAAGCAACGGAGATCTTCCTTTCTCCGTTGCTTCCACACACAGCTGTGATGTACTGCGTAAACATATGCGTGCGCAGTACATCAGAACTGCCGCAGAATACTAGACAGCTGCAGAAGGGCAGCAAGGAGGCATTATACAATGCTATTATATAAGAAAAGTAAGTTTTTTTTCTTAAGTAATGTCATTGTATAATAGCAATAACCCACTTCTGGGTGTGGTTAATGCTGGATTTACCCACGGTTGTCTTTATTTGGCCACTCGGGCTTCGCCTTCATGACCAAACCACACCACATCTCAAAAGAATCATTTCCTTAGTTACACCCATTTGCTCACCTAGTATTTCTGACAGAGTAGTCTGCAGGGAATTTTTTTTAAATCTGCCAACTCATTATACTCCTAAATCATACATTCCTACTTTTTTTATTTCTTGCTTTCTTTCTTCCCCATCACACCTCCAACATTTATTATCTACCTGAGGAAAAATCATGCTATGAATTATTGTACCGGTTTAGGTTGTTTCATGTGGTTGTTTGAATGCTAGGAAATGCACCACTATATTCAGCAAGGGATTGGATCAGTGGGTTATAAAATGGTACAACAATCTCATTGGTGTAACTAGACAAGCCTTTTAGAAAAAGGACAATATAACATGTTTTTCTGACTTTGATAGCTGCACCCTGGTCATAGAACTATCATCTGCCATTATCCCTATAATCATTTCACTTTTTATCATTTGAACATTTATTTTTATATCATTTTTGCTAAGTCTCATAATGCTGCATTTTTTACATTAAAGGTGAATGAATTGTTAATAAATAATGTGCATGTTTTGAGGGACAATCTGAGAGCTTTAGTATCTTTTATTCAAGCGATTATGTTACCCATTCCATAGTCACCAGAATATTTGGTTATCTGAAGCCAGTTTCCTACTTTTATATCTAAGAAGAATACTCTGAAAAGAAGTAGCCCCCAAGTACATAGCCCTGTGGAACACCCCTGGGTGGGAGGTTGGCATAATGGTTAAGGTGTTCACCTTACAAACACAAGATCCAGGGTTTGATTCTCAGATGGGGAAAATGGCTTAAAATGGCCCACAAAGGCAGCTAGCCTAGTACTAACCTATGAACCCCCCATCTGGATAGAGGCAAGGCCTACCCCACTTGTCTACTATTTCCCTGCTGAACTATATTTAGACTCGCATTTATTTCATTTAATTTGACAGTTATTCCCTTATGCAGAACAGTGCTGAGTGCCTTAGAAAGATTAAGGTAAGCAGAGTGCACCAGTATTCCTTCATCATATCTGATTTTACCTTTCAAAGAATGTTATAAATAAAATAATAAATACCATTTGTTATCTGGGTAGCCCAATGGGAAGTGAGTCCCTTTGCAGGGGCAGCCCAGGAACAATGTCTGATTAGTGAAATTCCTCTGTCACTTAGTAGACATTTGAAGATCATGAGACTCTAACCCATGACTGATATTAGATCTGGATCTAACAACACATAATCTTAAACCTCTGTGACAAACACCAAGTCTGCAAAATGAAATTTCCTCTTACAAACCAGTACTGTTCAAATACCTACCATAATATGCAGGTTTACTGTATCATTTTGGATAAGTTCCATTAAGGTTCTTTCTATGATTTCACATAGAATATTAGGATGATGGGTCTAATATTGTTTGGGTCTGAAGTGACTCTCCCCTTTCTATGTGAATTAGTATCATTGCAGCTTGCTGCTGTAGGTCAAGGACATGCTTACATGCTAACATTATGCTGAACATGATTGAGAGCGAATAGACACTTTCTTTGATTCTGTATTAGAAGATACCAGACATCTTGCCTGGTCCAATGGAATTTAAATTTAAATTTTTTTTGTGATAGCAGTTACATTTGTAGTTATATAAGAGATGCCATCATTTGTGTCTGTAACACACTGATATACACCTTTGGTTACTGTAAATTTTACACAAAACTTTCCAGTATATTTGTTTGATATGATCTACTGATCTACAGCTGAGAAATTACTTCATTGTTTATTATAACGTTAGACTCAAAATTCCCCTTTTATAGAATGCATTATTGCTATTAGTCTCTGAGATTAAACTGAGTTCACAGACATAACAACAGTTACTGTACTCTCCATAAACTAGACTGTTTTATCAGCAATGTGATCCTTGAAAATTAAGTAGTACCTAATTTTTCTATTTAAAAGATTATTAAGTCTGTGATTCTGTCAAAGGAAATTTTTAGCGAATTTACGTGTACATTTACATCTTACTAGTATGTATTCGCGAATCCAAAAGTTAATAACACCACAGAGTCCATTGACATTATCTGGAGCAGATTTATTTGGGTCACTGAAAGTAGTATCCCTATCTGTTTTTAGAAATATATAATTTATAGAATCATAACTCCAACTGCGAAAGTCTTTGAAGGACAGTTTTTATATAAATGAGTTTACTTTTACTGTCAGGTAAAAAATGATTGCATCATGATCTGATTAATTATAAAAGATATAAGCTTGGGCAGAGAGCAGAAAGATCCTTGGTTTGTCCACATAATCTGTAAGTTATCATCACACTAGTTGACTTCTCTACTGCTTATTCCAAAATGTTTTGGTTAACATCATTTATTTGATGCTAAGTAGTTTACTCATCCAGAGCTGGACCATGGCCAAATAGTGTCCTAAGCAGAATAATGGACTGCCCCTCCAGCCATACTAATGACCCATTACTTGTCTGTCTCTCTCCAATTATTATAAAACACTGTTGAGACTTGTCAGACTGCTTACTATTTTTCTTTACTTCTACAATGATTACAGAAAGTTGGAATTAATTTAAAGCATTTATTTCAAATTTTACTGCCAAAAACATTGACAGCCATAGGTTCATAGAAGGGTACTAGGCTATCGGGGGCCTAAGTAAGCCTAGCCAACAAGATTCCCTGGCTTATGCCGCCCAAGAAAGTTATTTTCCTGTGTCCCTGTTGAGCAGAGCCACAGAAGTGATCCCCGGAGTGTATTTCCTATTTCCCATCCACTCATCAAGATTTTTCTTGAAGAGTACTAATGAGGAACTTTGCTTGACATAGATGGGTAGCTTGTTCCAGAGTATGGTAAGTCTCTGGGACAGGAATCTAGCCTTCCAGCATGTCCTGTTTATTGTGGTGACAAGGTTTAGGTCCCTAGAGCATGTAGCTCGGAGGGATTGGGATTTCTTTAGGTGTAGCATGTCCAACAGCTCTGGGTTTGACATAGCTTTATATGTTAGGCAGAGATCACCTTGGAGTAGACGATATGCTATGGAGTAAAGTTGTTTTTTGAGACGGTTAGTGTAGGGCATCTGTTTGAGGCCAGTAATCCTCTTTCTGAGGTACTTCTGTGGCCTTTCCAGCTGCTACATATGTCTTGTGAGGTACATTCCAAAAGGGGCATTGTACTTTAAAATGGGTCTAATGAGTGTCGAGTAGAGGGGAACAATGACCTCTTTTTTCCTGGATGAGAACCCTTTTATGATGAGGTGTGCCATGTAGAAGGACTTCCTGACTAATGTGGTGATATGATTATCAAAGGAGAGACTATTGTCCACCTGGGTCCCAAGGTCTCTTATCACACATTTGGCATTAAGAAGACTGCAGCCTATGTGGCAGTTCATGGGTACAGAGTTTTTACCAAAGGGGATGACAATGCACTTTTTGGCATTGAGCTTGAGGCAATGGTTCTGATACCAGGCATCTGTTTCAGTGAGCCCCTTCTGTAGGATGTCCACATCATTTGGGGACTCGACTATGGCTCCTAGTTTGCAGTCATCTGCGAACTTCATTAGCCAGAGACCTTCTGTGTTAGCCTGTACTTCAGAGAAGTAGATATCAAACAGGAGAGGTCCCAGGACTGAACCCTGTGGTACTCCACTTGTCACTGGTTTGAAGTCAGATTTGGAGTCTGCGACTTTTACAGTGTGATTTCTGTCAATGAGCCAGTTGGCAACGCATCTTGTGATGTAGGGATTTATACCTAGTTTAGTGAGTTTAGCTATAACTCCAGAATGGGGCATGGTGTTGAAAGCCTTGGCGAGGTCAAGATAGGCTGTGTGAACCACCTTACCCTCGTCTACGGCTTTGGTGACTGCCTCAAAGAACTCGGTCAGGTTCAGGAGGCATGATCTGCCTTTCACAAACCCGAACTGGGTGGGGTCCAGAGTTTGCAGGTTACCAATGTCTTTGTTTATGAGTTCCATGATGATATGTTCCATGGCCTTGCAGACCAGGCTCATCAGGCTAACAGGGTGATAGTTCCCAGGATCAGTGCTAGCTCCCCCTTTGTGGAGTGGGATAACTGTTGCTGTGCACCATTCAGTGGGCACAAAGCCTGATATGAGGCTATGATTGAATGTGGTGGTTAGGTGGGGAGTCAGTTCATTCTGAAGTTCATGTAAAACGCAGCCTGGGATGTTGTCCTGTCCCATGGATGCTGTGTTTTTGGCTTTAGAGAGTGCAGTGTTTACCTGCGTAGTTGTGATTACAGGGACTCTGCATTCTTCCTGTATAGATATGGGCCCTTTAGGAGGTGAGGGGGGTAAAGTTAGCACTGAACCTATCTGCCAGGATGTTGGCAATATCAGTTGGTTCTGTAATTTCCATGCCGTTGTGCTGTAACTCAGAGCAGATCTGGGTGTTGCCACTGAGATTCTTGACATACCTATAGAATGCTTTGTGGTTGCCCTTAGAATCAGTGGCAATTTTGTTTTCATAGCTAGCTTTGGAGGATCTTATAAGCAATCTCAGCTTCTTACTGAGGCTGACCAGGGAACTCCTCCACTCATGGGATTTTACTCTCTTTTGCAACAGTTTCTTCCTTCTGTTGTAGAGTTTATTTATGGCAGGGGACCACTAGATTGGCTTTCTATTTTGGAGGATAGCATCTTGGTTCTGTTTGGGATAGCACGATCCATGCACTTGTGTAAGTGCTTATAGAGTGCATTTGTGTAGGATTCAGCAGTCGTAACTGCATTGTCCATCTGCATGGGTGTCATGAAGTTCGCCACTTCTGTCTTAAGAAGCATGAAGTTGGCTTTGGAGAAATTTTTTACCATGGTTTCCTTAATGGGGTGTGGGGGCGGGATGTGGATATCTAGGGTGATTAGCTTATGGTCGGATCTGACCAACGAGGAGTTGACTTCAGGTGTGGAACACCGGCCACTCATTTTGGTAATGACTAGGTCTAGGATATTGTTGCCCCTGGTGGGGGTGTGGATAAGTTGATCCAGGGCATTGGAATTTATGAATTCCAGAAAGCGTTGAGTGAAGGAGTTGGTACATGAGTAGTTTTCCCAGTTAATGATGGGGTAGTTGAAATCGCCCATTATTAGGGTGTTTGGTTGAACCCTAAGATTTTCCAATATATCTAGAAAAGAGAAGTGGGAATCCTGGGGCATGGTGGGGGATCTGTAGCAAGCTGCAGTTTGGATTGCAGTTTTGCCCAGAGTTAGTTGCACGTGGATAACCTCAGATGCATTATGCTGAACAACTAGCCTGGAGGTGTGGATATCCTTAATGAATACGGACACACCTCCACCTTTGGTGTTCCGGTCCAGGTTAGATGGCCAAAAAGTGTGGTATGAGTTATAGCCTGGTAGTGCAGGGGTGCTGTCTGGAGCCTTGAACCAGGTCTCAGTCACTGCACAGATATCGATATTCTCCATTTTAAGGAGTGCCTCGAGTGAGTGCATTTTGAGATTTAGACTTCTAGCATTGCATTAAGTAGCATTACCATCAGTTTTTGCTTGCATGTTCCTGTTACAGTGGTGAATTTGTCATTTGAATCTTGCCTAAAAAAGGCACTATAGGAGTGACAAGAGCCTTAGCCAGTATCCGGAATCCCAGGGGTGACAGTGTTGCAGGCCATCTCTGGTAAAGCATCGTGATCTGTCGATCATGTCATCCCAGGCAGACAGATACTGGATCCCCTTAGAATGACACCAGAAGCTTAGCCAATTGTTGAAGTCAGTCATTTTTGTCCTTGTACTGCGGTATCATTCTGGGTGATGGCAGGATGCTACTCAGGGCTAGGGTCATATCTGCCTGGGCTACCAGATCAGAGAGCTCTTCCATGTCTCTTTTCATGTAGCTATTGTACCATTAGCTACAATAAACAAAAGTTCTCACACTGAAAACAGACATCATCAGTAACAGTTGAAATCAGACAGCTAAAGCAATAGTAAAACTTCTCTTCCCTTGAAACTCACATTTATTGGAAGTGCATCTGGCACGTTATTAAACTGCAAGTACTAAGATTCATAGTTGAATAGTATATACTGAAACACTAGTTAGGTGCTATGTGAAGTGCACATGGATTCAAAGATAACATATAACATATTTTCTAACTACTTGGAACATCCCACTAGATGCAAGTATCCTTTTTCAGAGGCAGACAAAAACATTGATTGGTGAAGTGACTTGGTGAGAGTCACACAGCAGACAAATGAAGGATGAGAGGAATAAAACCCTGCACTACAGGAAAAAGATCATTAACAATTCACAGCTTTACTTATCTGCACTAAGTGCCAGATAAAGTCTGTTGTAGCCCAGCACAGTGCATTCCACACCTATATGATTGCAAAAAACAATCTAAATTAAACATGTGCTCGGAGTTAAAATATTAGTTTGAAACTCATAGACTTTATGTTGCCCAGGTTATTTACAACCAACTAATAAACACACTGTCAAGAGTCAGTAAAACAAAGAAACCAAAGCTAATACCCAAAGAGCATGTCTCATATGGTGATTCTCCTGTTTACTACAATAATTTCTTCTCTTTACACTTAATCTACTCTGGGATGTAGGAAGTACATATCTGTCTATCTACCTATTTATATCTCTCTAGATATATATATATATATATATATATATATATATATATATATATATATATATATATATACACACACAAATATGTGGCTAACAATTATAGCTCCTTGTATGAATGAGTGCACCTCTGATATGTATTTGCAATTGAATGAACAAATACATAAATAATGACCCAGAAATGTATTTTAGTTTGCTACTGTGAAAACCATACAGTGCAACCCGTTGCACTCCATGCCCTCCCAAACTCTTAGTTCACGAATCAGAGACAAAGACCCAAAGTCAGGAACCAATTTCAAATTTTCTGTTTATATACTTAAGTAAGTTACTAATATAACAGGTTTTGCCTTAGCAAGCATTTTCTAAAGCTCACGTTTGTCATTATTTATTGACAGCAATCTACAACACTTTCTCAGAAAATTACAAATTTTACATGGAATACACCAGAAATATGAGGTAAAATCAGAGACAAATGACATCTATGCTCCCTATATGCATGCATGCACCCACACCCAAAACACACACACACACACACACACACACACACACACACACACACTAGTATATATTATATATATGTACACAGACACACACACACACACACACACACACACACACACACACACACACACACACACACACACACACACACACACGCACACCAGCTCCCTTCTGCCATCTCAATGTTTTAGCTAAAGAATCAGAGGCAAAGACCCGCAAACAGGAACAGATTTACTAACAGACTGTAAACATGGCCAAAGTACTTTTCAACTTCTATACACAAGAATTCTGGACAAAGTGGGAAATAATGGAGGGGAAAAGGATCCAAAGGGACAATTTTTGAATATTATTTTATTTATTTGCTGACCAGGTAAATCCACTGATCAAACTGTCTCTTACATAGGGTGACAGGCACTGTCTGGTTAAGTGACTTACTAAAAGTGACACAGTAGACATGCAGAGGTGGAAGAAATAAAATCCTGTACTTTTGACTACAGAAAACGTTTTAATAGTTCAGAGCCTTACTTATCTGCAGTACATGCCGACTCTAATTCACTTAAAAATTAACAGAACAACAGATGTTGCAGGCATTTTCTGAACAATGAATAGTATGAAACTGACTAACAATATTGGCTGACTAATCCTCTATGATTTACCAGAAAATCAAACATTTTATGAGAACAATGAAGGTGTAATAGCTGGTATTATTGACTAATTGTAATCCTTACTATTTAACAGAAAATCAAACATTTTACAAGGGATAGCAAAAATATGAGGCAAAATCAGAGCTATTTTGCAAAATCGGAGAGATGAAAGGCAGACAATTCTAATTTGCTTAATTTTTCAGTGACCTTCTCACTCATTGTTTTAGTTTGTTGCTTGGGATATTTTTGCAGTGACCGTAGTGATAATGGATATCAGTTGGGTAAAACAGCCCTGTGTTCCTTATGCTTATTCAAATACTCTGCATGTGCTGTGCTGATGAGGTCATAACAAGGCCAAAATATGCATATCCACAGCTGTTGGGGGTTGGCTTTATTGGCCAGAAATTGTCCATTAAAATGACGAAACATCGCCAAATAGCTGAAACACGATGTTCATAAGGATCATTTGCATATATCCCATGTACCTCTGATACAAGAGGTTTGGGAGGTCAATCAATGTAAGTTCTAGCTTTGCCGGAGTTTTCATTTTGTTTTTACTAATTGGTTTTTCAGTGACCTTCTCACTCATTGTTTAAATCTAAACACAGAGAAAAGCATAGGTCTGAAAAATTTGGAGTTTTATGTTTTATACCACTCTGGTTTTCTAACTTTTATCACATTCAGCTACAATTTCTGTTGCATTGCCTCAACTAAATGTTAAAACATTTTATTTTATATTTGTTCATCACTTCTTAGTAATAAATGGTTGTTTTCAAATGGAATGAGCCCATTAAAAGCAAGCATGGCAAATAAACTACATATACAGGTAAAAGCATGAAACAGACTTGACCCAAACTAAAAACAGCTTTTTAGGGAACAGAATATTAAACAAAAGGAACCCTACCCTAGATGTCTGATGGAACTGATGAAGCAACCTTTGCAAAAGCATTACCCAAATGTTTTTTAATTCTGTTTTTTTTTAATCTTAGTTTTATATAGTAGAGTGAACAATAATATTTGGTTTGATCTGTAATTTTAACATCTTAGGCTTTAAACTCACTATGTAAATGCATTTGTTATAAACTGGGAATGTGAGCATCAGAAAGGACCCAAAACATTTGGTCCACTCTCATTTCTATTCAAATTAGGTGTATTTCAAATCACCCACATGAAAATGACATCTAACAACCCCCACAGCCTTTCTGACACAAGAAAGCCCTTATAACAAGGGGGAATCCTATGTAAGATGATGAAGTTATTAAAACAAGGCCACTCATTCAACAGATGATGAATAAGAGTTTTTTAAAATTAAATATGCTTGTTATTCCTACTGAAGGGAGGATTGCTGTAAGACTCACCTTGGAGATTATTTCTTTGTACTATCCATTTTTAGGAATTCTAATTTGCCTAGTACTTCAGGCAATCTGCAGTGCAGGTTAGATAACATAAATTACTTTAACAGAAGTGGTTTCTTAGGATCTTGCTTATTTTTTTTACTAAGGATATATTCTGACTACAAAGTATCTGTATCTAACTGTGCTCCTTCCCCCATCATTTCTGCAGTGGTTTGAACTGTAGGAAGTCTTGACCAGTTATGACATTGTGGACTAAATTTAGTACCAAAGCAACAGGATATAATACTTTGCCTAACAGTGTTTGAACTTCTACATGTTATACAATTTCCTTTCCTGTCTTCATGATCACATATTACTCCACTTTCCTTTCTAAGTTTCACATTTTCCAGATTGAAGGGAAAAAAGTTCACACAGGAAAATAAACATTCAGTAAAAAACTCAAAGAAAGAACTAGCTAAGCTTGATTCTTCAATGCGTAATACCTTAAAACTTCTGTAGTGGAAGCCCATATGATATATGCAAATGATCCCCTTAAGGAAATACCAGTGTTTCAGATACATGGCCTCTGAATGCCCATGACATTTTAGTTTTTAAGTCTTTATGGATACATTTAGGCCAACAAAGTCAAACTCCACTAGATGTAGACATGCGACGCTCCATCCCTTTTTATGAGCTCTTCAGTATTACATATGTGGATTATTTGGCTATATTTTGGGAACACAGAGCTTAAGACCAAATCTGATGCCCATAAACATTAAGGTGCCTTCAAAATATCCCAAATAGCATCCAAGCCATAGGGCAAAATGGTCACATAGACAAACCATTCAGTGAAAACTACAAGAAAGACCAACTAAGCTGAATCTTCAAAATGTGGCATGTCTACAACGAGTGGGATTTGACTTTATTGACATGAATGCAATGGACATTTGAAGTATTGTGACTAGAGCTGCAATACTTACTAACATAAAAAATACACCAAAAAAAACCAAGAACTTCCCGGCACCAGTGTAACTCAAAACAAAATACTAATAACACTGGAAAGACACTGAGGCCATGACCCCAAAAAAGTGAAAAGTCATGGGCATTTAGAAACCATGTAGCTGAAACACTGATATGTCCTTAAACCTCCACTACAGAATGTTTAAGGTATTACACAATGAAAACTTCAGCTTAGCTGGGTCTTCCTTTGAATTTGTACTGAATGTTTTATGTTTTCTGACATAAGATTCATTAATACGTGTAACCAAGCCCCAGATTCTAGTAGTCCCTTCAGTTCCGTCTCATGCACTGACACTGTACATCTGGCCAATGCAGTAGTGACACAGAGACAATAGACTGATTCTACTACATTAACAGTTACTTTATCATATTCTATGTGTACATTTTCATTATTGACATGTTGATTGAAATAAAATTTCTGATAAGTACAGCATTTACATTTTCATTACCAGAATGTTGGTTAGAAATCACTGTTTTCTTATGTAAAACATTCATATAGTTAATTAAACAATGTTTACCAATATGCCCCTTCTTTCCAGATCAAAAACACACTATTTCAGTTTCTGACAATTTTGATGTGTTCACAGGAATTTGCACATTCTTAAGTGTTTACTTAGGGTGCTCGTTTTTAAACGATTATTCACTGATTACTAGCACACCAACATTTCAGTATTCTTAAGGCTGCCTTGAGAAGTCCTTTTACTTATGTTGCATGGGACTGCTTTTCTGAATTTATCAATAGCTAAAATGTCTACTATTTGACTTTTACTGTTTACTTCTTGTTCTGATCATAAGCTTAAAACATGCTTTAGATGACACATTTGTTATGTTACCATATGAACTAAATGTCAAGTTATGAAATTTAATTGCTTGTTTTTTCAGAAAATGCACCTACCCTAGCTATCAGTCATTTATTTTAGTTTTTGATAGTTCATATAGACAGTCCCCTAGATTTCATAAAATCCGTGTAGGCATATTGTAGAGCCTATATGGAATGTTACCATGTCCGTACATGTGGTTCTCTCTTGGTAGCGTGCCATGCATATTAATCATGGTGCATTGCTGAGTGGGAGCCTTGGAACACAGTTATTGAATCAGTGTAGGGAGTGTGGTGCTGTGAATGCAGATGAGTAATATACTCCCTGCAGTGTCTAATTGTATTGTAGCAATATAATGTAATTTTTTTTATTTCTTTAAAAAGCATGTTTGCGCAGCGCAGCACAGAGTGCAGCAGTGCTAAGCAGTACTGAGACACCTGCCAGACATCTAAAAATAGAAAATGGATGTATTTAATTAGTTATTTAAAGGTCATGTTGAACCATAGCTGAGCTTGTTTGCATGGCATGGCGTGGTGCTCAGCACTGCTTAAAGATAGCTCAGAGGTATATGCAAAGGTATAACAGAATTCCAGATATCCATGTAGCTAAATGGGTAGAGATATGGCCTCATGTGTAGTAGGTACAGGGCTTGAATGCATGGAAGGGCAAGTAAGCATTTATTGTCAAAATGCAAATTATGCAAATTATTTTTAAATCCTGGCATGCTGGGCTCAGCTAAACTCTGCTAAGGCCTGCTAAGACATGTTAAGCACTGCATAACCGAATAACGTCTGTTAATATTTATGCACTGCTTGGCACTGCTTGGCTGGTTTGCGCACTGCTAAGCATATGGATCTTTGGTTTTTTGCACTGATCAGCTTAGCTGCACTGGTTTGCATACTGCTAAGTGATGCACTGCATTTTTAAATATTGCCCAATGGCTTGTAAGGGTGGGAAAACAGGCTATATTAAGACCAATAGGTGGGAATACAGCATAATCTGTTGGAGTTCTTTCTCTGAATGATACATTATGGCAGGCATTGGTGCGGGTTCATGCTTTCGGGCACAGCATTGAAGCATCCTGCAGTCTAGGGTCATGGTCAGACTCCTTATTAAAAACCACGAAGGCCGGCTTCTGCAAGGAGGTTACCAGTGCTCAGAGAGCAAGGCAGAGGTCTGGGACCAGCTGACAAGGGATCTCACCAGTGCAACTGGTATCCCCTGCATAGGTGAGCAGTGTCATAATCACTATGATGACCTGAAGAGATGTAAGGGGGATTTCTTGGACACCTGGGTCCAAGAATCTCAGGCAGGAGATGTCCAACATGTACGTAAGTACCTTTGCCTGTGTACTATTAATATCTAATCTGAATGTCTGCTAAACTGGTATGCATAATGGTGTTCTTCCCTCCCAACAGCTGCAGAAGAGAGGGCTTGCAACATTGAGGCACATGCCAGGCACTTGGGCAGGTTGCACTGTGAGTGTAGTGAGTACAGATGTAGTTTGCTATCTATAGTCAAACAAGCAAGAAAGAGTAAAGCATTAACTGCCATCAGGAATATACAGAAAAGAGTGTATTGCAATGAATGTGGACTTAACATCTGTACTGCAATAAGTGCATACTGCCAATTCTAGTGCCATAAGTTGGGAAGAGTAAAGCATTAACCGTAATAAAGTATATGCAATAATGTTTGTAGTGCAATAACTGTGGACTTAAAGCTGTATTGCAACACCTGCATAATGACAACTGTTGTGCAATAAAATACTTGAAACTATACCAGTAACTGCATGAAGGTATCTCTGATAAAGTCTGTTATGCAGTAAGTGTGGAATTAGGGCTGTTTTGCAAGAAATCAATTATCACAACTGTTATGAAATAAAAACACGACATAATATCAGTACCCACATCAACGTATATCTAATAAAGTGTGCTATGCAGTAAGTATAGATTTAGAGTTGTTTTTTAAGAAATGAATTATGACAACTGTTCTGCAACTACGCATGAACCAAGAGCAATAATACAAGGTAAACTGTGTACATCAAGATTGTCTAGTTTTCACCACTGCATGTCAGCTATATGCATTCAGGCTGTGAAGTACGGTGCTGCAGTCAGGTATAACAGTGCAATTATTGTAGACTGCAAATAATGACCCATACTCAGATACAGTTTGTTGACTTCACAGATATTTCAGCACACTAGCACTATATTGTGTACACCTGCATTCTATGTAGTAATGTTACCTACTATCTCTGTCATGTGTGAATTTCATGCATGTGTGTTCAACTGTCACTGCAGTCTAGTATAAAACTGTAGTACTATTACCAGGTCATATTGTGGTGCCAGGTGAACTCTAGGCAAATAGTCAGTTAGTATTCTACAGTGACTCAGTAGCTCAGTTTGCTAAATGCTCTGTATGAAGTACATTTTGCCACACACACAGACCAGGGTTCAAATCCAGTACTACGTAGCACTATATATTACAGTATCAGTCACATAAAGTTGACAGATATTCTCTCCAGAGGAACTACAGGTAAATGTGTGAGGTAGCCCATATTATGAATAAATAATTTTGTGTTTAGATGTCACAGATTGTTACAATCATTACCAGGAATGTGAAAATACAACATAAAATAAAGGAAATAAGTATAATAATAATAAAATAAAATAAAATAAAATAAACAAAATAAAATGTATAATCTTTGGTATGGCTGTATGCCTGGAGTGTCTGTTAAAGGTTGCTGCAGACAGTTAATACAGTCGATGCAGATATCCTCTGCAGTCACTGCTATTGGGTTCTAACCCCATGCCTGCCGAGCAAGGCACAATAGTTGTTTACTCTCTGTAATGTACACATACATATCTCTCAAATATCACGCTGTCACATAATGTAATTACTAATGCATAATCCCTCTGTCACAGATTTATCATTAACATGAATATGTAAATAACAAAGAATCACTACATCAGCCAACAGTAACCCTTGGTAGTTATTTAGGTCCACCCGATGTGCAAGTGTTCTCTGTAGTTGTGTACCTGCAGTTGTGACTTGGCCCATACTGTCCCATGCGGATAGCTTGACAGGTATGTATGTACTACAGTAGCTATAGGGTACTTTTACGGACAGACCTGTAGAGTAGATATCAGTACTGTTGCCAACTATAGAGCCTATAATGGTATTAACAGACTATATTTCCCCACCCCTTATCTTCATATATTTATTATTGTTAAAAAACACCAACAAAGACTGGTTGACTATACTTCACAAGTTTATTGAGCGTTTTCATCAGTGAGTACACATAGACTTCTTCAGAATGTTGAAGTGAGATTTTACACTTCCTTTTATGCCCAGTAAAATCACATGACTTTAATTGGTTTGAACCATAATTAAAGAGACTCCACAACACACATATATAAAAAAATATACACTTCCCCTATTTTGTTTATGATACAAGCAATACCAGCATATTAGTAAAATTGCAAATAAAATAAGAAATTATGTATCCATAAGAGTTGAACCTTTGCTTAAAATATAAAAGAAGATACATGTAAACCTACATGTGTGTCATATGCACACACACACACACACACACACACACACACACACACACACTATATATACATATATATATATTTATGGGTTCACTACATAATCTCGAAATTTTGAAATATCGAATTTCAAAATCTCCAGACCATATAGCTAAAACCCCTAAATACCAAAAGACCAGAAGCTCGAATTTCAAAATCCCGAAGTTCGGAGATTTTGAAGTAGTGCTTCTGATATTGCGGTTTGTGAATGGATAGGTGGAAGGTCAGATAAGTATCTATGTTTGAGTGTGTTGGTTAGGGGCTTTAATGTGTGTGTAAGTGTGTGTTGTGACTGTGATGTGTGCGTGCGAGAGGAATGTAGGTGTGTGGTGGTGTTTTCGTGTGTTTGTGTCTGTGTAGTGCGACCTCGGAGTTAGAATATTTAAGTGGGGGGTGTAGCCCCCCCACATGGGGGGTGCAGGGGGGCTAGCCCCCCTACTTGTATGTAGTATAGGTTTGTGTGTTTGTGTTTTGGGTGAAGGTGTGTGTATATGTGTATGTGTGTGGTGCACGTTTAGTGTAGTGTTCTAGATTTTAAATTTCATGCTTCCGGTCATCCGGTCTTCGCGGCTTTTGGGTATCTGATCTCGGGATTATGGGCATCGGTATTATGGGTTTTCGGTCTTATGTAGTGAATCTATATAAGGACATTTGCACGAGTGAGCAAATGTCTGAATCCGTAATAACTGAACACACTTTAACGAAAGCGCTTTTATTGAAAAAGCGCTTTCGTTAAAGCGTGTTACAAAAAAAAATAGAACACTACATTTACACCCCTCCACTTTAATATTCTCCCTCCGAGACCGCACTACAGTGGGGAAAAGGGAAATTTCCCTTACCCACACCGTAGTACAGCCTCGGCAACAGGCATACTTACACAAAAGTGCTTCTTCAGTGAAAATCACTTTCGTGTAAGTATGCCCGACCTTTTGGGTTTTGGTCGTTTGCTCACTCGAGCAAACGTCCTAGATCCATGTATATATAAATAAATATATATATATATATATATATATATATGTGTGTGTGTGTGTGTGTGTGTGTGTGTGTGGGCATGTAGTGCCACCCCAAATGCACACTTCTCAAATCTAAAACACTACCATATTCCACTTATGCAAATACAGCTTATATAGTTCTTTTGTCATAAAATGAAAATTAAAAATGAAAATATCCAAAGTTAAACAAAATGAATTTATGTCACTATACATGGTACCCTGCTTTTAATTTAAGGTAAATGGAAATGCATACCATGTCATTGAGACCTGGGGGTTGAGTGGCATTAGCTCTCAATTGCCACATTGATTCTCTATTTTCTAATAGTAAGTCACAAGGAGCCCCTCTTGTATTATTAATACACTGATCAATGGCTGAAAACTTGAAATTGTGCCCAGGGTTTTCTACTATATGTTTGGCCAAGGCATTATTTATATTTCCTTTTTGTATGTCGTGTCCATGTTGGTACATTCTTTTTTTGAAGGCACTAATGCTTTTTCCTATATAGAAATGTCCATAACACTGACAAATAGCTATATAAACTATTGTCCTGCTGTTATAGTTAAATTTGCATTTTAACCTAATGTCACCAAAGCCTCAAATGCATATGCTGTCTCCCTCTAAAATAAGGTGGCATTGAGGGTTTATGACAGTCTGTGGGAATGCCACCATATGAGTACCTAACATGCAAAAGATGTTGGATGCTGCCAGGTTCGAACAATCAGCACCATTGCCCATGCTACTGTCCCTGGCCCAGAGAGCCACAACAGCCACCAGACAGAAAGGTTTCATTCCTCACACTATCAACAACATACAGGAACTGTCTGACCTGCTGATATATCATTGCAGACTTACTCTTACAGCAGTTGTATGGGAACACTGCTGCATTTGGGGTGGGGGATGACCAGCCTATGCTCTGCAGGCATAGACAGTCATGCAATTGTCATGTGACCCCACTGTTTGGCTTCTCCCTGGAATAATGTTGTGGAGTTTCCAGCCATGTGGCCTAGTGGACATTATGGGGCACATACTAGTGAACAGAGTACCTGTTTTTGCAAGTAGCTGTTAGATCTGTACAAGTAGCCCACTATAGATCTCTTTAAGTAGCCCAGTAGCAAACTATATATAGCCCACTATATTCCCTTGCATACATGTGGCAGATCCATACATATGCTACCATATTGTAGAACCCCTTATAAGTGGTGTATAGGAGAGTGACTTACCTTGTGAATGCAGCAGTTGACAGACCTGTAGTTCTGGGTTAACTCTGTCTGATGCATGCACTCCACAGCCAATACATGGTGAGGTACAGGTTGTGTGGTCTGGCAGCTATCATTTTTACTAATATGTATGTGAGTCAGAGTAAGGCGTCAGTCCCTAGGGGCCTAGGGTGTCAGTGCATGTGCTATGCATTGTCTCTTGGCCAAGGCCAGGGCATATTGGGCATGCCTACATCTGCCTACAGGGACAGCCACAGGGGGTTCCTCCTCCAAGTCCCCCTGTGGGTGTGGCTGTGGTGACCTAGCCACTTGTGAGGGGCTGTGTATCCCTTCCTTCTGCTGATCCTGCTGCAGCTGTTTCCACAAATTGATTATCATGGCACATACTGTGAACATCTGTGCACATGTGGCAGGAGAGTACTGCAGGGCTCCACCAGATACTTTACATCTACAGTCTTGTGGACAAACCCTTATCAAAACCCTCTCTCCATAAGTCCACCAAGCATTCGGGACACTCTGTCTGGACAATTCCCATCAGTTTCTCCTGCCAGCCTGGTCGACATGGGCATATTCAGACAGTGTAGCAACTGCCTCATGTTTACTGACAACCCTCTTCTCCTAACACATACTTCTTCCACCTGTGAGAAATGCATGTGCATCAGTAGCCTGGAGTCCATGCTCTTTCACACCACAGTCAGTACTCCTGACAAAGAGGAGATTGCCATCACAAACACCACACCACTCACATCACATAGCCAAGCACAACATACACACACACACACACACACACACACACACACACACACACACACACACACACACACACACACACACACACACACACACACCTATGCAAAGGTCCTCAATAAAATCTTACCTAAACAGCAGAGACTTCCAGAACACACTCACAAACATTCCACACACAACACCAAACACATCACACACAATTGTGAGACACATCGATGTCCCCCTCACCAGGCTCGACAAGGAGAAGGTTACAGTCAGTTGTCTGTCTGATGCCAGAATCCACCACACCATGCATGCAGTTAAGTCTCTCCACAACAAGTACAAATCTGTCATTGTCCATGTTTGGTGTGAATGATTTGAGACGTACTTCCCTGGATTATATGAAGAGAGACATGATTGAACTCTCAGGGTGTATGTTCCAGGCAGGTATGACCCTAGCCCTAAGCAGCATCCTAACGTCACCAAGAATGATACCACAATACCAACAAAAAATAATTGACGTCAACAATTGGCATAGTTTCTGGTATCATTCCAAGGGGATCCAGTATCTATCTGCCTGGGATGACATGGTCGACAGGCCTGGATGTTTTGCCAGAGATGGCCTTCACCTGTCACCACTGGGTTTCCGGATCCTGGCCAAGGCTCTTGCCTCCCCTATTATGCCTTTTTAGGCAATGTCCCAAAGACAAACCTTCCAACATAAAAGATCTGTCAAAATGCAAATTGAAGGTCATGCTGCTTAATGCTAGGAGCCTTAACAAGAAAATGGACTTACTGGAGGCTCTCCTTGCACTGGAAGATGCCAATTTCTGTGTGGTCATGGAAACTTGATTCACAGCTGCAGAGATCACCCCTGTCTTACCAGGCTATACCTCATTCCACACATTCCAACCCCAAAATGAGGTCAGGAAGACTAAGGGTGGTGGAGTCTCTATCTTCATTAAGGACAGGCACACCTCCAGACTGGCTTGCCAGCATGATGCACTGGAACTACTCCAGGTGCAACTAACAGTTGGCAGGGCACCCATCCAAGTTATAGCTAGCTATAGACCCCCCCTCCATGACTCAGCACACCCAGTCCTCTTACCTGGATCTACTTGACCCCATCAAGGTACCCCCTAACAGCCTGATCCTTGGTGATTTCAACTACCGCACCATAGACTGGGTGAACTATTCTTGCACTAATGCACTCTCACAACAATTCCTTGACTTGATCAGTTTTAACACACTAGACCAGCTCATCTCATCCCCCACAAGGGGAGATAATATTCTGGACTTGGTTCTTATCAACATGGGTGACCACTGCACCACTCCCATAAGTATGTTCTTCCCTGGTGTGATCAGATCATCGGACTAGCTCATTCGAAGTTTCTATCCCACCCAACCTCCCCAGCCATAATCAAGCTAAACAACTTCCAAAACACTGACTATAACCTCCTAAGGGAGGGTATCTGTAGCTTCACACCACCTCCCCCCTCAGAGGATGCAGATCACTCCAGTGCAGTATACAAGCACCTGTACAACTGCATGGACTCAGCCATACCCAATAGAAATAAAATCTGCTCCTCAAGGAAACATAAACCTGTTTGGTGGACATCCTCTATCAACAGGCTTTACAACAAAAGAAAGAAACTGTTGTCCAAGGGTAAAAAGGAACAAATTCCAAATTGGAAAACCTCCCTCCTTAGCCTCAACAAGCAAATGAGATCACTAGTGAAAACCTCCAAAGCCAATTATGAATTGAAACTAGCCCGCAAAACAAAAGGAAACCTCAAAGCCTTCTTCAGTTACGTCAGAAACCTCCATGGCAAAGCCCAGGTTTGTTCTGAATTAGTACGTAACTTGCACTGATCCTGTTGACTTAGCCAGTCTGCTAGCAGATAGGTTCAGTGCAAACTTCACCCCCTGTCCCCTGCCAAAAGGCCCATTTGACATTCCCGATACTTGTCCCGCACCTCACATCTCTGTAGATCAAGTGTTACAGGCCCTATCCAAGACAAAGAACACAGCTTCCACGAGACCTGATAGTATCCCAGGATGTATTCTGCACCATCTCCAGCAAGAACTGGCTTCACCATTGAGCATCCTATTCAACCACAGCCTAAGTAGAGGCTACATTCCAGCAGAGTGGAGAACTGCCATTGTCATCCCCTTGCACAAAGGTGGTGCCACTAATGACCCTGGAAACTATTGCCCCATTAGCTTGACAAGTCTGATCTGTAAAGCCATGGAGCATATTATTATGGATCTAATAAACAAAGTCATAGGCAATCTCCAAGCACTTGACCCTACCCAGTTCAGATTCGTCAAGGATAGATCTTGCCTGTTGAACCTGGTTGACGTCTTTTTGACTGTCACCAAGGCCCTAGATGAGGGAAAGTCAGTGCATGCAGCTTACCTTGACTTGGCCATGGCCTTTGACACAATCCCTGACTCAGGCTTCATCAAAAAGCTAACACAACTTGGCATAAATCCTTATCTCATCAGGTAGGTGGTCAACTGGCTCAATGACAGGAACCTCAAAGTCAAAATAGGCACCTCCACTTCTGATAGCAGACCTGTCACTAGTGGAGTTCCCCAGGGATCTGTCCTGGGACCCCTACTGTTTGGCATCTATTTCTCAGCGTTCCAGCAAAGACAAAAGGCCTGTGGCTGACCATGTTTGCAGATGACTGTAGGTTGGGTGCTGTCATTTACTCCCAAAGTGATGTTAACATACTGCAAGAGGGTCTCACAACAACTAATGGCTGGTGCCAAAGTCATGGCCTCAAGCTAAATGCATCATCATACCAACATAAATATGACCCCTACTGATTACCACATCAACGGCAACCTCCTAAGCACACATCCTGTGGTGAAAGACCTGAGCACTCAGGTTGATAACATCACATTTGACCATCATGAAGCAGCAGTGGTCAGAAAAGCCTTTTACTTGGTTCATCTCATAAGTAAAGGGATTGCACCTAGAAAAAAGGAGGTTATTACCTCTCTATACTCCTCCCTTATTAGACCAATAATTGAGTATAGTACCCTGTTTGGGATGTACCTCTCCAAACATCTGCACCAATTGGAAAGGCCACTGAAATACCTCACAAAGAGAATCCATGGCCTTCAACACCTGTCCTATGCAGACAGGCTCAAATCACTATCACTCTGCTCTGTATCATACAGATTGCTCAGGGGTGATCTGTGTCTCACCTACAAGGCAATCTCGGACCCTGCCCCACTAGAGATGCTCCATATCCATAAGTCTAACTCCTCACCCACTACTTACTCAAAAGGCCTGAATCCAATATATTCTCTAAAGCTTAAGGTATGGGACTTAGAAAATAGAATAGAGCAGTTTCCAGTTTCAGGGGTGTTTCATGGGTCCAAAATGGATAAGATGGAAAGCTTTCTCTTTGAAAATATTCAAAACATTACCAAGTAATATTCTCCTCAAAAACTCTGTAAACAGTGTTGGTGAAAAATAAAAGGAGAATGAGACAAATGCAGTCTATAAAATAAGAACCTTTTGTATGACAGTGGACTACAATTCTGTTACTTTATTAGAACTAACTACTGCAATACTTCAGTTAGCTTAAAGTATAAACTCTACTGTAAAATATCACTAAAATACACACTTCAAAGGGCTGTAACAGCTCCACTTTTCAATTAAATAATTATGTCTTAATTATTTTCCTTTAAAAATCTCTGAAGCAAATATTCAAAAGGAAAGGTTTCAGGCTTTGATCAGATGCTTCTCAAATATTTAAAAGGAAAGGTTTCAGGCTTTGATGCAGATGCTTCTATGTTTCACAGTCAGATCCTGTTGATTTAACATTTGTTGCTTTGCAGCCTCAAAAGAGACTTTTCCATACAAGAACAGAAGAGAAACTGAAACTGTTCCAGGAATTATCTGCCCGCAGCGTGTAATGTTAAAAAGCAACACAGTCTAATTGTTGGCATCCTAAATACCATCAGTGCCTGCAGTCACTAAGTTTAAAATGTACAAGTTTCAACATTAAAGATGGTACAAAAATGAAGAATTCAGCTGAATTTGATTAAAATAATTTTGACTATGTTAATCTTCTACTTTCACTAATACGACACATAGCATTACTGTTGGTTTCTTTAACTTTCTGCACCACTAATGACAATAATAATAATAATAATAATAATAATACATTTCAGCAGCCTCAGAGGAGGTATTGAAAACCAATACTGTAGCAGTTAGGATCACTGCTTAGGAAATGCCCTTTTAAAGTTATTAAACTTATCAGGCTCTGGCATCACCCTGTCTCCTGTTATTTTTAAAATCTGAAGTCACCACTGGGAAAGATACTTTTCCCTCACACTGGTACACAAATAGATGTCTTTGCAGCCATTCATTATAGTATTGCAACTCAGAATTCAAGTTTTATCAAACAGCCTTTTAACTAACTACTCAACTACAGATAATATTAAAACTAATGTTTGCCATTCTTTGATGTTAAGACAATGACATTTAGTGATGCAGAGGAAAAAATGCTAAAGCATCAGGCAGATTTATACCAGAGTATTTTGCAGCATTAGGCAGATTTATACCAGAGTATTTTGCAATGGCATCTCCTTTTCCAGTTTATAATGTCACAACATAAAAAGAGAAAGTCTTAGGGCATAAGGTAGCAACTAAAAAAAGTCATAATGCTGTTGAGATTTAAATTACCAAAATACAAAGAAATGTGGTCTTTAATGTTCCAAATGGATGCCAAGCCAGAAGTCATCTAAATAAATTATAAATTAATTATTTAATTTTTAGAAAAGGGAGGAACACTGCAAACAAGTTTTTTTTCTGCTACTCCTGTACTTTATATTTCAGTTTGAGAAAATACTTAAACTCTGATGTGGCAGTATTCCTACCAAACAGATAGAAAGCCCATGGCTGCATTATTTTGTTTTGTGACACACAGCCTCGGGGAGTATCAGATTGGTTTTAAACTATATTCAGCTTCACTGGCATAGAGGGTAAATCCCTGACTATGACCTAGTTAACCCCAGAGCTGCTCAGAGTTTGATGACTTTAGCCAGAGATCTGGAGTGCAACTGAACTGAAATCCAAGGTATCTACTGCAAACAACTGAAAATAAGTATAGTTAAAGCCTGTATTGCACTTTGTTAGCTGTATTTATTTGAATTGCTGCTTCATTGTTGCTGATTGTGTCTGCATTTTTGTCTGCCCTTTGAAATACTGTACAACTGGCATATATAGCCTAGGCTAGATTCAGACTTGCTGAATCTAGACTGTTTAGTATGTGCACTAAACCAGTCATTTTACATTGAGAGGGCCTCCCTGCACCCTTGTGGTAGAAGTTTGTAGCTCAGGTTCCATCTGAGTTGGGGATTGTTGGAGAAAGGCTCAGTCTGGGGCTTTCCCATTAGTAGTTTTCTTAAGACTGTTGAATTTCACCTGTACTTAAGCCTCATGTTTGCACGTAGCTGCACATAGCACTGCCCTGTATAGATGCAAACACCTGGAAATGTAAAATTTCCCTAGACATCTTTCAGTAGAACCATCCCAAGATGACTGTTGCTCTGCAGGCAACTCAACTGCACACTGAGAAGCATCACCACAGCTCTGCACCCTAAACCATCAAGAGTATTCCCCTCTGTTATTTCTACATCATAAACTGATCTAACTTACCCACTCCCCAACAGTACTAAGGTATAAACATGCCGTTATGGATAGTCACTTTCCCGCCATTCCTCTGGCCAGCCTAATTGACTTGGTCATCCTGAGGTACTATACTAATTGCCTTGTGTATACTGACAACCACTTAGTTCTGAAACAAACAAATACCTTATGTGAGAGATATAATTATACTATCAATCTGGATACAATCCTCTCATGTAACAAAAAACAAGACACCAAAAAGGTGTCAGCTCACACATCACCTCTCACACAAGTTCAGGACACAACACATAAACCTTCATACAAGGAGGTACTCAGTAGAAACCTAGAGACCTCACAAGTGTAACTAATCTGCACATACCTCAACATGTATAAAAAACACTGCACATAACAACACACATATCAGTATCGTACCAAATAAGCTCCTAAGGCAAAACACCACAAAATCTAATGTCTTAGTCATAGGAGACTCCATAGTAAAACACACAGATATCCACCAGGCTGGATGAGGAGAAGGTCATGGTCAGCTGCCTATCATGTGCCCTGATCCATCAGATCACACATGCACTCAGGTCACTCTACAATAAGTGCCAATATGACTCTGTCATAGTCCATATTGGGGTGTACACACCTCCCTGGACTATATGAAGAGAGACATGACTGCACTGTCAGATTATGTGTCCCAGGCAGGTATGACCCTAGCCTAAGCAGCATTCTACCCTCACCCAGGAAGGTGCTACAATATAAACAAAAAATGATTGCCTTCAACAATTGGCTTAGCTTCTGATGTCATTCCAGGAGGATCCAATATTTGTCAGCCTGGGAAGACATGGTCGACAGGCCACACTGCTTTGCCAGGCTTTTGGATACTGGCTAAGTTACTTGCCTCTCCCATAGGGCCTTTTTTTAGGCAATGTCAAAACAACACAATTTCCAACATAGGAAAATCCACTTGAGGCAAACTCAATGTTCTGCAGCTTATTACTAGGAGTCTAAACACAAAATTGCACTCCCTGGAAGCACTCCTTGCCTTTGAAGATGCTGATGTCTGTGCAGTCAGTAAAACATGGTTCAAGGCCACAGAGAGCTCCCCAGCTGTGCAAGGCTACAATGCTTTCCACTCATTCAGACCTCAGAATGAGCGTGAAAGATCTAAAGGTGGAGGTGTATCCAACCAACTACACTTTAGTCTGGTCAAACAGTATGACTCCCTCAAACTACTCCATGCCCAATTAACTATAGGCACAACACCCACCACTGCTAGCTATAGGTCTCCCTCCATGAACCAAGAAAAGAAAAATGCCTACCTGGACTTACTGAAGTCACTCACCATGCAGCCCAACACTTTAGCCATGGGATATTTCAATTATCCCTCCATCGAGTGGGTAACATACACAAGCTCAAACATGCTTATCCAGAGGTTCCTGGAGTTTGTCAATGCAAATGCTCTGGAACAGATAGTCCGCACCCCCACAAGGGGCTCTAATGTCCTTGATATAGTATTCACCAACATGGGTGGTCAGTGCACTGCTCCCTGTGTGATGCCCTCCCTGGTAAGGACAGACCATAAATTAGTCTCATTCGAAGAAACTGTTGGACCCCACACCCCCAAAGGAGCAAAAAAACTAAGAAACTTTTCCAAAGCAGACTGCAGCCTACTAAGTGATGCTACAAAAAGTTTTATACCCCCTATAATCAAAGGCAATAGTGACTTCTATGCAGAGATTTACACAAGTGCCCTGTATAATCATCTTAGCATCTGTATAGACTCAACTGCACCTGACCAGATTAAAACCAGGCCCTCCTGAAAAAACAAGCCATCTTGGTGGACATGTACTATAAATGGTTTGTATAACAAAATGAAGAAACCGATGTCCAAGAACAAGAGGCAACTGCCTCTGCAGAGGAAGAATTCCCTCCACAGACTGAACAAGCAAATTAGAAGTCTTGTAAAGTCCTCTAAAGCTAATTATGAAGCTAAATATAGCATCCATAGCCAAGGACAATCATGAGGAATTCTTTAACTATGTCCAAAGTCTAAAAAGGAGTGTCCAGCTATGTGCCAAATTGGTAATAGATGGTACCACTCACAATACACCGAAGGAAATTGTTAACCTGCTAGCTGACAGATTTGGTGCAAACTTCACCCCCTATCCCCACCAGCCATACCCTAGTTATCTGTAGAGATCAAGTCATATCTGCACTCTCCAAAGCCAAAAACATAGCCTCAGTGGGACCAGATAACATCCCAGGTTACTTACTAAGCAATCTAAAACAGGACCTAGCTGATCCACTTGCTGTTCTGTTTAATCATAGCCTGAGAACTGGATTTGTACTAGCAGAATGAAGAACAGCAACAGTAATCCCCTTTCATAAAGGGGGGGCCATCAAGAAAACCCTGGGAACTATAGACCCATAAATCTAACCAGCCTCATCTGCAAGGCCATGGAAAGGATCATCATGTATCTTATTAACAAGGACATAGATGACCTTTAAACTCTACACCCAACCGAGTTTGTCTTTGTTAAGAGTAGATCATACTTATTGAACCTGGTAGACGTCTTCAAGAAAGTCACCAAAGCCCTGGATGAAGATAAGACAGTGCATACCACCTATCTGGACCTAGCCAAAGCCTTTGACACAATCCCCCAGTTGGATATCATTGAAAAACTTTCCCAGGCAGGTGTTAACCATTACATCACTAGATGGGTAGCTGACTGGCTCACTAACAGAACACATAGTGTCAAAGTTGGTGACTCCACCTCTAGCAGTAGACCTGTCACCAGTGGAGTACTGCAAGGATCTGTACTGGGCCCTTTACTATTTGGAGTCTGTTTCTCAGAAGTCCAGGTTAAAGTAGACAGCCTTTGGCTTACTAAGTTCGCTGATGATTGTAAATTAGGTGCAATCATTGAGTCCCCCAGTGATGTTAACATATTACAGGAGGGGCTAACACAAACAACTGACTGATGCCAAAGTCACAGTCTACAACTAAATGCAAAAAAGTGTAGTATTATCCCATTTGGCAAAGCAGAGTTCCCCACTAATTACAATATTAACAACACCCCTCTAAGTTCAAACCCAGTGGTGCAAGATCTGGGAACACAGGTCGACAGCAATCTGAACTCTGACCACCAGGTTTCCACAGTTGTAAGGAAAACCTTCTACATTATGCATCCTATAAGTAAAGGCATTACATCCAGGTCTAAGGATGTTATAACCCCACTTTACTTGACCCTAATCAGACCATTAATAGAGTACAATGCTCCCTTCTGCATGTATCTCACCAGAAACCTGCAGCAAGTGGAGAGACCACAGAGGTTTCTCACTAAGAAGATACAGGGCCTCCAAACCATGACCTACATGGAAAGACTGAAAGCCCTGTCACTGTACTCTGTACCATATAGGCTACTAAGAGGTCACTTGTGCCTGGCCTATAGGGCAGTCTCTGACCCCAACCTGATGGAAATGCTGTACATCCTCAAATCAAATGGCACTAGTGTCACTCGCTCTAGGGATCTCAACCTTGCCAGTGACATCAACAGAACATGCTGGAAAGACAGGTATGCCCGCCAGAGATTGCCACTGCTCTGGAATAAACTTCCAGTTCATGTGAAGCAGAGCTCCTCATTGACCCTATTCAAGCAGAATCTGGACAAATGGATGGATAACTGAAAATTCACCCAGGGGGTGGCACCCATGTCCCTCATGGACAGGAGTAGTTGGTGCCGATCTGTAAAGTATGCCAATCTAACTAAGGATAATTGGGACAACCCAGAATTAAAATGGATAGTCTTATAAAGGCTTTAGGGCTGCTAGCCTAGTAACCTCCTATGAACCTATGAACCTGTGAGTACGTATTAGGAGCTGATGTGGGGGAGGAGTGAAATGACAAGGCTTAAGCCTACATGCCTCTCTTTAGGGAAGAGGTATCTGCACACAAGCATTGGGCCCATAGTAGACTCCTCAGTGGACACTGAAGAGTGTGCAGAGGTGCTTATTTACAAGGGAGGAGGCTTGGCTAATTGATCATGTCATATGTCATGCACTGCAAAAAGTTTCTAAATAAACTGGGTTCCTTGATAGTACACTGTATTCTAAGACATTTTACACTGTAAGGGAAACCTTCACCAAAATCATTGATATTATCTTTAGAAACTCTTCAAGGATAGTGACTACACATAATGTTCTAGGGATAGTATACATCGTTGGAGAACCTTACACCAAATTGCTGTACTACAGTTAGTGTCTACATGAAGTATGTTCTACGATAGATTACAGTGCACCAAAACCCTACCTCAGGGTACTGCACTACAGTAATATGTACTGGAAACTCTGTCCTAGGACTAGGACAGTTTTTACAGCAGGAGATGCAAATAGTAAGGTTGAATTTATGTAAAGTGTGCTGTAGGACTGTAGCTATATAAGTTGTGCTCCATAATGGCTTTCAGTGCTGAAGAATCCTACAATAAATTACTGTGAGTACACAGTAGGATCATAGGATTATAGGAGGTTACTCAGATAATGGCCCTGCAGCCTTTACAAGCCTAACCAAGAGTGTATCCCCAAAACAAAATCTTAGCCAGTACCTGTTGCCCCTGTCAATGAGGGAAACAAGTGGAGCCCCTGGGACAAATTTGTGGTTTTCCATCCACTCATCAAGTTTGTGCTTGAACAGGGTCAGCGAGGTACTCTGTTTGACATGTATGGGAAGTCTATTCCAGAGATGGGGCAGTCTCTGGGAGACAAGCCTGTCTCTTCAGCAGGTTTTGTTGGTGTTGCTTATTAGATTCAGGCCTTTTGAGTGGGTAATGGGTGAGGAGTTAGACTTATGGATATGGAGCATCTCTAGTAGGGCTGGGCCCGAGATTGCCTTGCAGGTGAGACACAGATCACCTCTGAGCAATCTGTATGATACTGAGTAGAGTGATAGTGATTTCAGCCTGTCCACATAGGACAGGTGTTGGAGGCCTTGGATTATTTTTGTGAGGTATTTCTGTGGTCTTTCCAGTTGATGCAGATGTTTGGAGAGGTAGGTACATACCAAATGGGGTGTTATACTTAATTATTGGTCTACTGAGGGAGGAGTATAGCGAGGTAATAACCTCCTTTTTCTGGATGCAATCCCTTTACTTATGAGATCAGCCAAGTAAAAGACTTTTCTGACCACTGCTGTTACTTGATGGTTGAATGTGAGATTGTTATCAACCTGAGTACTCAGGTCTCTCACCACAGGTTGTGTACTTTGGGGGTTGCCTTTGATGTGGTAATCAGTAGGGGCCGTGTTTTTAGAAATAGTATGATGATACATATTTTTGCATTTAGCTTAAGGCCATGACTTTGGCACCAGCCATTAGTTGCTGTGAGACCGTTTTGCAGTATGTTAACATCATTTGGGGAGTCAATGACAGTACCCAACTTACAGTTGTCTGCAAACTTTGTCAGCCACAAGCCTTTTGTCTTTGCCTGGACCTCTGAGAAGTAGATGCCAAACAGTAGGGATCCTGAGACAGATTCCTGGAGAACTCCACTAGTGACAGGTCTGCTATCGGAGGTGGAGGCACCTATTTTGACATTGAGGGTCCCACCTGATGAGATAAGGATTTACATCAAGTTGTGTTAGCTTCTCGATGATGCCCAAGTGGGGTATTGAGTCAAAGGCCTTGGCCAAGTCAAGGTAAGCTGTATGTACTGACTTACCCTCATCCAGGGCCTTGGTGACAGTCTCAAAGAAGGCAACCAGGTTCAACAGGCAAAATCTGCCCTTGACAAATCCAAACTGAGTGGGATCAAGTGCTTGGAGACTGCCTATGTTCTTGTTTATGAGATCCATAATAATACACTCCATGGCTTTATAGATTAGACTTGTCAAGCTAATGGGGCAATAGTTTCCAGGGTCAATAGTGGCAACAGCTTTGTGCAGTGGGATGACAATGGCAGTTCTTGACTTTGCTGGAATGAAGCCTGTACTTAGGTTGTGGTTGAATAGGTTGCTCAATGGCGAAGCTAGTTCTTGCTGGAAATGGTGCAGAATACATCCTGGGATAAAATCAGGTCCCAGGGAAGCTGTGTTCTTTTCCTTGGATAGGGACTTTAACACTTGATGCATGGAGATGTGAGCTGTGACACAAGTATCGAGGATGTCAAAAGAGCCTTTGGGAGGACAGGGGGCTGAAGTTTGCACTGAGCTAGCAGGTTGGCTAAGTCAACAGGATCAGTGTAAGTGATACTGTTAACTACTAATTCAGAACAAAGCTAGGCTTTGCCATGGAGGTGTAACTGAAGAAGGCTTTGTGGTTTCCCTTTGTTTCGGGGACTAGTTTCAATTCAGAATTGGCTTTGGAGGTTTTCACTAGTGATTCAATTTGCTTGTTGAGGTTAAGGAGGGAGTTTTTCCAGTTTGGAATTTGTTCCTTTTTACCCTTGGGCAACAGTTTCTTCCTTTTGTTGTAAAGCCTGTTGATGTAGGATGTCCACCAAACAGGTTTGTTTTTCCTTGAGGAGCAGGTTTTAGTTCTGCTGGGTATGGCTGAGTTGATGCAATTGTACAGGTGCTTGTATACTGCACTGGCGTACTGTTTGGCATAGATGTCTGCATCCTCTGAGGGGGGCGGCGAGGTGAAGCTGCTGATATCTTCCCTTAGGAGGTTGTAGTCAACTTTTGAGAAGTTTTTTTAGCTTGAATATGGCTGAGGGGAGTTGGGTGGGATAGAAACTTCGAATAAGACAGTCCAATGATCTGATCTCTCCAGGGAGGAACATACTATGGGAGTGGTGCAGTGGTCACCCATGTTGGTGAGAACCAAGTCCAGAATGATATCTCCCATTGTGGGGGATGACACGCTGGTCTAATGTGTTAGAATTGATGAAGTCACGGAATCGTTGAGTGAGTGCAATAGTGCAGGAATAGATCACCCAGTCTATGGTGGGGAGGGGGGTTGATGTCACCGAGTTTCAGGGGGCTGGGGGTACATTGATGGAGACAAGTAGATCAGGGTAATAGGAATGAGTGTTCTGAGTCATGGAGGGGAGCTATAGCTGGCTATAACTTGGATGGGTATCTTGTCAACTGTCAGTTGCACCTGGAGTAGCTCCAGTGCTTCATGCTGGCACACCAGTCTGGATGTGCGCCTGTCCTTAATGAAGATAGAGACTCCACCACCCTTAGTCTTCCTGACCTCATTTTGGGGTCGGAATGTGTGGAATGAGGTATAGCCTGGTAAGGCAGTGGTGCTCTCCACATCCCTGAACCAAGTTTCTGTGACCCCACAGACATCGGTATCTTCCAGTGCAAGGAGAGCCTCCAGTGAGTGCATTTTTAGGTTAAGGCTCCTAGCGTTAAGCAGCATGACCTTCAATTTGCTTTTTGACAAATCTTTTATGTTGGAAGATTTGTCTATGGGACATTGCCTAAAAAAGGCACAATGGAGAGATGAGAGCCTTGGCCAGTATTCGGAATCCCAGTGGTAACAGGTAGAGGCTATCTCTGGTAAAGCATCGAGGCCTGTCAACCATGTCATCCCAGGCAGACAAATACTGGATCCTCTTGGAATGACACCAGAAGCTAAGCCAATTGTTGAAGTCAATTATTTTTTGTTGGTATTGTGGTAACATTCTTGGTGAATGTATGATGCTGCTTAGGGCTAGGGTCATACCTGCCTGAGATGCATACTCTGAGAGTTCAATCATGCCTCTCTTCATATAGTCCAGGAAGGTACATCTCAAGTCATTCACACCAGTATGGACAATGACAGAGTCATACTTGTACCTGTTGTGGAGACAAGTGTGTGTGCATGATGTGGAGGATCCAGGCACCTGACAGACAACTGACCATGACCTTCTCCTTGTCGAGCCTGGTGAGGGGGACATTATTGTGTCTCACAATTGAGCCACCAATGACTAATATGCTTGGTTTACTGTTATACCTTGTATGCCTTGTGGGCTGTGATGGTTTGTTGTTTTGCCTTATGGGCTGTGTTTGTGAGTCACTGGTGTTTTGTCTGCTGTGTGTGATGTATTTGGTGTTGTGTGTGGAATGTTTGTGAGTGTGCTTTGGAGGTCTCTGCTGTTTAGGTAAGTTTTTATTGAGGACCTCTGCATAGGTGGGTGGGTGTTGCGCTTGGCTATGTGGTGTGAGTGGTGTGGTGTTTATACTGGCAATCTCCTCAATGTCAGGAGTACTGACTGTGGTGTGAGAGAGCATGGACTCCAGGTTACTGATGCACATGCATTTCTCGCAAGTAGAAGAATTATGTGCTAGGAGAAGGCGGCTGTATGTAAACATCAGGTAGTTGCTACATTGTCTCAGTATGCCCATGTCGACCAGAGGAACTGATGAGAATTGTTCAGACATAGTGTTCTGGATACTTGGGCGGGCTTATGGTGACAGGGTTTTGATAAGAGTTTGTCCACAAGAGTGTAGACTACAAAAACCTTAAATGTAAAGTAACTGGCCTGAAGCACAAGTGCTAAAATCAAAACTAAGATGCTTAGAACGACAGATAAATTTAATCAGGCTACTAACAAACAGTAATAAATGCAGCAGAATAAAAGCACTTGAACACTTAAAAGCATGCAGCAAAAATAAGACAGTAAAACAGGAAGAACACAATTACTGTAAAAGCAGCTGAATAGAGTGCAATTTTTTTTTTTTTTTTGTGGAGAGGGAGGAAGCAGAAGATAGTTCAAGATTAAGAAGCTAAGGGGGTTGGCTCTCTCTGTGCTCAGTAGACTGAGCTGATGAGATGGGACAGGGAGGCGTATCACATGAACTGTGTCCTAAGACACCTTACAGTGCAGGGAAGCCTTATTCATGTTATCTACAGAAGCCGCTCCAGGACAGTAACTGCATATACTTTTCTAGGGATAGTAAACATTGTTGAGGTACACATAATTTTCTAGGGATAGTATACAATGTTGGAGAATCTTACACTAAACTACTGTATTACACTATCTACCAGAGACTGTATTCTATAGGCAGGAGAGTTTATAGTAAAGGAGAGTGCTACTCAGATAGTAAGTTAGTATTTATGTAAAGTGTTCTGCATGTCAATAACTGCATAATGTGTATTCCATAATAGCTTACAATGCAGGCAAACCCTACAATGAATTATTACAGTTACACAGTATAACACAGTGGTGCAGCAGATAGCATTGTTGCCTCACACCAAGAGGTTCTCGTTTCGATTCTTGGGTGGGATGCCTTCTATGTGGAGTCTGCATATCCTGCCTGTTTTTGTGTGGGTTTTCTCTGAGTGCTCCAGTTTCCTTCCCAAAATCCAGAGACATGCAGTAGGTGGACTGGACACTCTAAATTGGCCATAGGTGTGAGTGTGTGGTATGGAAGGACAGCCATGACAGGGCTAGCCACCCAGCAGTGAGAACCTTGGCATAATTGTCACTGTTGAAATAACACTCTGATCCCATGTGGAAAATGGGAAAAAGGGTTGTGAATGGATGGGTGGACACAGTATCACATAAACTGTTTTAGGATAATGACTATAGAAACTGTGTTCAAGGATAACTTACACAGCAATAGGACCTTACACTAAATTGTTGTACTACAATAGCACCTACGTGAAGTATATTGTAGGACAGCTTACACTGCAGGAGACCTTATGTGAAAGCCTCACAAGATAAGCAGTTAAATAAACTGAGTTTTAGAACAATCACTACTTAAACTGTTTTGTACTATAGCTTGCACTGCAGAAGAACCCTACCGTGACTTGTTTACAGTGCAGGGGATTTTCACAGATATTCACAATATTATTGCAAGATAATAACTGTATAAATATATGTAATTGTATACAATACAAAAAGTATCTCCATAAGTCATGATCCGACTTTGCATACATTACTCAGAGAACCATCTTGAGGAAGTCTCAGGCAGTGAATTCGATTGATTGAAAACAATGGCGATCTTTGTTCAGAGTGTGTGTTAATCATGAATGCAGCATATATAATTGCATAGCAGAAACAAACTTGTTCTTTGCTATAATCATTTCAGATACCTCATCTCCAAATATGCACACTGTGTACCATTTCTGTTGTTACATTCTGCAGTTATTGCCTGTGTACAACCAGGATATTCTGAACTATTTGGTTCATGTATAATTGATCATACTTACATTTCTATGCTGTGACAAGGATCTACCTAAAACTAGACCATTGTGGCCTAGTCTACCTATCTGATAACAGAATAAAATTAGCATAATATAAGTACTGAAAATTTAGTGGCGTATTAACAGTAGTAACATTTAATACTGTCCCATCACTTACTGGCTGGCAAAGTCCTGCTGTACCATGGCAAATCTGAACATTGCAGTGTAGGAAAACATCTCTGAAACTGTCACCAACAAATTTGAACATCTGGATCCTAAACATTGCTGCTGGTCCTTGTCCATTCAGAATAACTGATAAAGTGCCATCATTCAGTGATTCTGAGCAGCTATAAAATGCAAAAATAATAATTTCCAATTAATGAAATATATAGAAACTGTAACAGTTTTGTTTCTGGAGAATCTTCTGGAAGAACACATAGTCTTGGTGAGTTTAGTACACAAATACAGCAGAAATAAAGGGTAGCATGTTGAGCACATACCAGCACAGTGATAGGTAAGGATTAATATCAGTGCAGTACAGTCTGTACATAGGTGCCAGGACTTGCTGCTCATTTACTTGTGTAACAAGCAAGCAATAATGCCTGACAGGATGTGTGTTAATATGTAATTAACGCCTGCCTGGGGTGTTATGGTGTCGGGCCTCTTCACCCCTGGAAGGGCATTAATTACACATTAACACACACCCTGGAGGGCATTATTACGCTTAGAGAATGGGCTCACTATAAAATTGTTGTGTTTTACTTGCTTACTTATTTGTTTAAGTACTATATTATTTTTTTACATATTTGTAATGTAAAATAGTTCCTCTGTCTAATGTTTTAAACTTGCTGTACTATATGTTAATGGTGTTGGAGGAAGCATTTTATATAAAAAAATACATAAAATAAATAATATAGTGCTTAAAAATAAATAGGTAAAACGCAACCATTTTACATAGAGATCATTCTCTCTCTCTCTGTCATACATACATACATAGTGTCTTCTGCTTTCACACGCACACATACATATACACACACAGTCTCCTCTGCGTTTATACACACATTCACTCACACAAGATTGGTCTCTCTCTTTCTCAGTCTCTCACACATACAGTCTCCCCTGCTTTCATATAGGGATTCAGTCACACAACATCGCTCTCACTCTCACTATCGATCTCTTACACACACAGTCTCCTCTGCTTTCATATAGGGATTCAGTCACACAACATCGCTCTCACTCTCACTATCGATCTCTTACACACACAGTCTCCTCTGCTTTCATACACGCATTCACACACTAGATCGCTCTTTCTCTCTCTTGATCTCCCACACATACACACAGTCTCCTTTGCATTCATACACATATTCAGTGATACATGATCACTCTCACTTTCTCTCCAACTCTCTCAATCTCACACACACACACACACACACACACACACACACACACACACACACACACACACACACACACACAGAGTCTCTCTCTTTTTTTTTTTTTTTTTACATTTTACGCTCGCTAAGCAGCAGAACTGCTGCTTAATGAGAGTAAAATAATGGTGATCATTATTTTTTTCCAGTCTGAGCTCCACGGCAGTTTGATATGCTGCCGTGAAGCGGCGGACTTGTTTTTCACCAGGCATTACTTGTACATTAATACCCTACTTGAGAATGTTCATTCTCCAGTCAGTGTATTGATGTACAGATTGCCCATTTTCTAAGCATTATTATTGGGTATCATTGCAATTGTTCTCTGTTGTGATATCACAATGGTGTTAGGAACAGGTCAAAAATAGCATCAAGTGAGTCAGCTATTTCATGTCCTGATGTTAATATAGTCTATAACCTGTATGAAACAATCCACAGGATATGAAATTAAACATTTATCCATGCTGACATTGTGGTTTTCTTCTAAATAAATGGGTATAGATTGAAACATTTATTTTATACCTGAAACCTCATACTATTACCCTCCAACCTACCTCACATTTTGAAAAAAGTCCAGACTTTGTGCCTATGCTCCTATGCACTTAATAAATTACATTTTTTTACCATTGCCTCCACACCTACAAAAATAAATGTATTTCTCTAAGTATACATGTTGAAGGCATTAGCTTACACTGCTTCAAATATTCTGCCCCATCAGTCATAGCATTTCTGAGAGATGTCCAAAGAAATTTACTTGGTTGGTGCACAGAGTATGCTTAGCTACACCTCTGAGGTTAACTAAATTTGAGTGGTAGAGAAAATGCGTGTATTCAGTATCATATAGCACATGATATAGTCAGCAAAAGACTTCTCAAAACATAATGTGTTATGTGAGTGGCTGAAGTCAGAGCCCCAGTCCTGAGTGTAGTAGGTGAACTGAAAAAAGGAGTAAGACATTGGAACAAGAAAAGGCATGCGATCAGTGCTACAATATGTTAGCAACAGTCTGCAAAACTGTTTCACAGAGCTAATTCCTCATCTGAGTGAATGAAAGGCTAGGGTGTCCACTCCAAAAAAGTACATTGGGTGAAAGGCAAATATAAAAAATATAATGGCACAAAAGAGTCAGTTCAGTACATTTTCAGTTTGTAGTGGCCAACAAAGTAATTTTGTGAATGTAATATGTTAACTGAATAAATGAAAATGTGCCTTATTTCTTTTAAATGTGTCTCATTTCTTACCAAAAGTACATTGGGGTAATACAAATTAAAACAAAAGCTTTCTGAAGGGGAAACATTTTGTTTTTGTACCGCTCTTTAGCAAAGGACTTTTGTAAAACAAATTCTTTATTGAG
The DNA here is from genome assembly GCF_019279795.1 of Protopterus annectens. Lineage (NCBI taxonomy): Eukaryota > Metazoa > Chordata > Ceratodontiformes > Protopteridae > Protopterus > Protopterus annectens. The sequence goes on along the minus strand of NC_056725.1, from coordinate 1,706,422,941 downwards.
TTACTAAAGACTTATGTGAGTTACTAAAGACAGATCTTCCCTTTGCAATGTGCACTGGATGAAGATGAATTAAAAAAGACAGTGACACAATAAAAAAAAATATCTGGATGAGTGCACTGGTCTGCAAAAGAGTTTCGTAATCATAGTCTTTTTCTGAGTAAGCATAGCTCTCACCTGTTGCAATACAGGCATAAAACTATTAACCTCACTTATGGGTGTACTGATTTTTTTTATCATAACATTAACCCAGTTTAAGTGTGCAAACATCATTCAGTAACTAAAGTAAAATTATACAAAGATTTCTTATCACTGATTTTGTTGTCTACTATTGTTCTAAAAAAATATTATATGCTCCTTCTGACCCATTGCTATGAACCTTAACATGCACTGCTATGATTTTTAATGATCAGATGTTGACGGATATGTAAACGATGAATGGAATCATCTGCCCCCTACTCAAGGTACTCAAGGTACACAGGCTAAAGTAAATTACAACATGAAGACATTAGTACAGAAAATATATAGGTTTAAATCATAATAATTGTACTGTGGTCTGTAAAAACAAAAATGTTTTCCAAACTTACTGCCTTATTCAAATTCATAAGTGACTAAAGTCAAGCCTTCTTATTATCCCCATGTGTTCAGCATAAAGAGCAATATTGAAGGCAAGTAACACAAAGATTGTGATGCTGGGAAATTCATTGGTCTGATACTATAGAGTGTTTTCAGTTTTGAGGTAAATGAAACTTGAGTGATGCATAAAAAGACATGGATTCAGTATCACATAGTTCATGATACGATCTGCAAAATAATTTTCTTATAGATTCATAGATTAATACATATATCACTGACTCGTATTCACGCCTTGCCAGTATTCTCCCTCAGGCCACACCTCTTTCTGCAGGAGGGCCATCCTGGAATAAATTTACAAATACCCATCCAATCATCTAGGTTATATTTAAATCAAGATAGTAAGTTGCACTATTTAACATGCAAAGGAAGTTTATTACAGAAGTTTGGGAGGTGATGGTTTATACACCTATTCCTCCACCATGTTTTACTTATCTGTTGGTGAAGATTTAGGACCCTAATTTTAGTATTGGTGGCAATATTGGTGCTGGAGTTCTAGAACAATTAAGTCTGTAATGGAGCAGTAAACAACACACAGATCTCTTCTCTAAAGTCTATAAAACATCGAATAAAGGGATATGGTTTCCAGCCACTCTTGGTAGCTCAGGGACTTTAGGCCTATAATCTTTTTGGTTAGGGACCTTTGGGTTCTTTTGAACTGTTTGAAATATTCAGTGAGATACATCCCAAAGGGGGTGTTTTACTCAATAACTGGTCTGATCAATGTTGAGTATAAGGGAAGGATTACCTTTTAGACCTTAATTATATTCCTTAGGCAATTAGTTGGGCTAAGTAAAACAATTTCATGAAAACCATTGTCATGTGATGGCCAAAAAACAGGGACCTATCAGCTCATGTACCTAGGTCCCTGGCTACATTTTCATTTTGTAGTAGTGTGTTGTCTATACAGTATAATGATACAAGGGACTGTCTACCAAAAGTGATGATGCATAGTTCAAGCCCATTTTTAGTACACCAAGAGTTTACTAGGAAGAGTTGATTTTGGAAGGTTTGGGTGCCAAATATTGACACAGACATAATAACAGCCCCCAGTTTACAATCATTTGCAAACTTTGTTAGCTAGAGATCTTGACTCATGGCTTGAAGACCTGAGAAGTAAATACCAAACATAAGAAAGTGAGGGATACCATCAGTTAGTTTCACATTTTCTGATGAGGCACCTGCAACTCTCACTGAGTAGGTTCATTCTTCCAGCCATTTTGCTATCCATCTTACCACATATGAGTCAATATTTTAAAGCATATATCTTTTATATGATGTCTGCATACAGAAAGGGGCTGAAGGCCTTTTTCCAAATTAAGACATGCCATGGGCACTGCGTGGCCATTATCTATAGCCTCCACATGTCTTTCAAAGAAATCTAACAGGTTAAATAGACAGTATCCACACTTTAGAAAGTCAAATTATTGTAGATAAAGTCTGTTAAGAGTCTTGCTAATGCAGTTTGTGAGATCAGTTATAATACATTCCATGACTTTGCAGGTTAGACTTCTAAGGCTGATATTATCCAGGTTGGTTGTAAGAACAACCTTTTGGAGGGGTATCATCACTGCTATACATCATTTTCTAGGGGCAAAACTCATAGCTAAACATAGGTTCAACAGTTTAAGGAGCATTCCTGCAAGGACTTGTTTAATATTATTAATTATGCAGCCTGGTATATTGTCAGGCTGCATGGAGGAAGTAGTTTTGATTTTGGCTAGCACTTTCACTACATAATCTTTGGAGATAATTAGTGGAGTAGGGGATACAGATATTTTGGAGCTTTGAATGGAAGTTTCAGGAGAAGTTGGCACTAAATTCGTTTGTAAGTATGGCATTGTCTTTGGGTCAGAATAAGAGGCATCATTATGAATAAGTTCAGAGCAATGCAGGATATTTTTACATTTTCTAACATAACTAAAGAAAGAGTCTTAACTATCTTTAACTTCAGAGTCCAACCTATGTTTATGGGCTCATTTAGTCGGCCTGACAGAGTTCTTCAGTTTTCTGTAATGCTTCTCATATTAAGCTCAAGGAGAGTGGTTTTTGATCTATTAAATAATTTAATGAGATTCTTATTTTTATTGTGTAATTTATTTATGGTGGTTTTTCATCAGGGTGGGTTGTTTTTGAATTTTGCATAATACTTGGTTCTGGTAGGGACTGATAGCTCTATGCATTTTTCCAAATGGGAGTCAAATGCTTTAGTGATGTTTGTTACTGTATTTAGGTCAGGGGAGGTGCAGTCATAAGGATTTTTGATATTTTATCACAGAGCAGGTTGAGGGTGGCATAAGAGTTTAAGAGTTTAATGGAGGAGGTCACAAGATACCAGAGAGCAATGTACAAAAATGCTATGCCCTCTGGCTGGTTTATTTACTAACTGTTCACAGGAATTTTTGTTTATTACATCTAGGAGTTTGTGGGCATGTTCTGCATTGGAAGTATAGGTATGTCAGTTTAAAGAAAGGGTAGTTAAAGTCATCCAAATTACTGGAGTTTTTGCTTATAGGGCAATCATTTAGAATACTGAGGAAATCTGCACAGTCATCAGGGAATAAAGAAGGCATTCTGTAACAAGCTATTAGTTGATAATTAACCCTTTCAAGAGTGATCTGTGATTGAATGTGTTCAGTTTGCAGTTCCCTATCTCCCTGGAGGTAACATATTCCTTGACAAATATGGAGACTCAACAACAGTTGATGCTCTGTCTGAAGTCATGAAAAGCACAAAATGCTGGCATAGACAGAGCACTCTCTTTATATTTGAACTAAGGTTCAGTAACTCTGCAGACATGGCTCTTTTTGCAAATACAAGAGTCTTTTAAGATCAGGTAATTTATTGTTTAGAGTTCTAGCACTGAGGAGAGCATATATGTCACTATATTTCTTTAGGTGCGCTGTCCATAATGGCCCGGTGAGCTGGATCTCGTTTAAAATTGTATAAATTTAAACAATGCATAGCTAATTTACATTATCTGTAGCTTATTAGCTGCGTATCCTTACCAGTGTATTCATGTACATCGCATCTCATGTTTGATTATTGTTCTACAAAATGTAATATATAGGTATGCAAAAAGATATATAGATGCAAAGTTGTATCTACTAAATGTAATAGACAGGCATACAGAAAGACAGATGCAGGTATGTTTTGCTTTAAAAAAATCACTGGCATACAAGATTCAATGAATGTTTTATGTGATTTTGTGTGTGGGAGAGATGAAGAAAAAAGTAGGAAAAAATAAATAATGCACTAGGCTACATAACAAAATAAGTAAGAACACTGAAAGAATGCCTAGAAATCTAAGCACCTGCATGTTTGATTGGATATTTTTGACATGGAAACATTTGCTTATCTCGGCCAAGCTGTGTCCCATGCATTAGACTTCATGAGTTTAACATAGCGACACAGGTTTAAAAAAAGCAACAGAGTTTTTTTAAAGCTGTCTCGCTATGTTAAACTCCTTTAACATAGCGACACAGACAGTGTGTAAAAAGCAACATAGATCTTGCTTTCTCCGTTGCTTTTTTTTTAAACCTGTCTCGCTATGTTAAATGGGTTTAACATAGCGAGACAGCTTTAAAATAAGCAACGGAGATCTCTGTTGCTTATTTTAAAGCTGTCTCGCTATGTTAAACCCATTTAACATAGCGAAACAGTTTGTAAAAAGCAACGGAGATCTTGCTTTCTCCATTGCTTTTTTCAAAACTGTCTGGCTATGTTAAATGGGTTTAACATAGCGAGACAGCTTTAAAATAAGCAACGGAGATTCTCCATTTATTTTTTTAAAGCTGTCTTGCTATGTTAAACCCATTTAACATAGCGAAACAGTAAAAAGCAACGGAGATCTTGCTTTCTCCGTTGCTTTTGCCCACAGCTCTGATGTACTGCGTAGGCATACGCATGCGCAGTACATCAGAACTGCCGCGGAATACCAGACAGCTGCGGAAGGGCAGCAAGGAGGCATTATACAATGCCATTATTTAAGAAAAGTAATTATTTTTTTCATAAATAATGTCATTGTATAATAGCAATAACCCACTTCTGGGTGTGGGTAATGCTGGATTTACCCATGGTTGGCTTTGTTTGGTCCCTCGCCTTCGCCCTCGGGACCAAACCACGCCAACCGTGGGTAAATCCAGCATTACCCACACCTAGGTGTGGGTTATTGCTATAATATTGTGTTTCTGTCTGTGAATCTTAAACTGGGGAGTTAAACTCCACATCCCATTGTCTAGAGTAATCAAGTGCAAGGTCACTGCATTTCAGAGACAATAAAAACAAAATGTTGTTTTGCTGCAGTCTCTGAAGAAACTAACTGTTTTAGTGAGCTTTTTAATATATTAGCATCTTCCCCAGATTATGTTGTGTTTGATGAAACAACCTTCATGCTTATTGTTTTGCTGGACTATAATAATTTTCTCCTTATAATTGTGTTTATAGTAAAAACTGAGAATTTGCCACAGCAAAATTAAAAGGCACTGAAAATCTCACCGCTATCTTCGAATATGAGGTTATTTAATTTAAACATTTATTAGATCGTAAGCTTTTTGTTGAACAATATAAATTTAGTTATACTAAGAATCGTAAAGGGCATAGTAACATCGGATAACACAACTGAAGATACAGTAAATAGCCAAAAGTCATTTAGTTAAAATATATTAAACAAATATCTTTTTAGTGACACATTTGCTCACAATATGTCCTGTTCTGCATGTGATATGCAGTCTTTAAGACACATATATGTTTATAGAGAGCGTATCATGATCATGAGGTGCCTCAATGACAGCACTGAACCCACCCCCCACATCTGGACCCCATATGAAAATCATTGTCAATTCAGCAACAGTAATGCACGGGGTGGGCTTCTGTCTCACCCTCCTGTTGAACTATACTCTTTAAACTAGTCTGACTCCTTCTTGTACAGCATAAATAATTAAAATAAATATCCTAAAAGTACAACAGAATAATATGCACTCAGTCACCATGAGGTAAAACATAATCATTTGACAAAAACTGTTTAAAAGAAATATGAAATAATTCATTTTTAGTAGAATTTATGGTGCTTCATAGGCTATCATGTCCACAGTTGAAGGATTTCATGAGTACTACAGAATTTCAGTGACTGCACAAAGGTATTCTGATGACATGTAATCTAATATTTTACCAGTCAGAAAATGTTGCCCAAGAACCGAAAGAGATGAAATCAACATCAGTACTGTATGACTCATATCACTGCAATCAAGATCATGTTTAGACCAAATTTACATGCCTTATAAAAAACTACTACAGTAAGGAACATTGTATATAATACCAACCTGTCTAGGATAAGATCGTACTGAATAGCATGATAAGGGTTATTTGCTGGTGTTGCCCAACACCTTTCAAGCCGAATTATTAAATGAGCTGGCTCCTGTAGGGACAGAGAAAAACAATATCAGGAGCAATGTCTGGTTAGTGTACAATGAAGAATCATTACTGAAGTATATAGTGCAATTCAGCCCGGAATGACTGTTAATTACTTGATTTTATCCAGTGTGCTTTGTACTGGGCAGTACTACCTAACATTGTCCTGTCCATAGATGGATGTATTTCAAGGAACATCTTGGTTCTAGACTGCATTGAGATTTTACATCTCTACAATATACTCAAGGAACACACCCATGGGCTACCAAACATGAATTAGCTGTCTTAAAGGAAGTAACTGAACCACAGCTGTCTTTCTGGTTATATTATCAGCATAATAATTAGCAATGTGTTTAAAAACAGAAATCTAAGTAAGAATGTTTTATTTTGTAAACCCACTTTTCACAATTCAATGGATAGTTTTAGCAAACAAGATAACTATAAATGAAACCTAAGAGTCAAAACTGCAAGATAGTGAAATAGCAGAACAGAATCACAGTTATGTTTTTTAAAACAAAGTTTTAGCAACTGTACCTGCACTCACCTTCAACTTGTATCACACTCTTTTGACTGCAGTAGATCTTACTTTAAATAAATACTTGTCTCCTTCCAAATGAAGTCCTATTATATCTTGCTAAACACAATTATGTTTAAACTGTGGAATAATACATCATCACACCACCCAACCCGTATAGCGTGTACTGCCATGAGATATATTGTGTAATAAACAGACTAGATAAGCTAAATAAATTCTTAGAAGTCAAGGACGCATTTGAATCATTCAGACACAATAACCATATTTATACAGTTATTACAGTACAAGGGAAACAACAATGTAATGGTTAGTAAAGTTTTCATCTGCCTTTTATATGTAAAAATCTTAAAAAAGCTAAATCTATGTATAAAAATTCACATTCTGTCAGGCAGTCAGCTCAGACAATGATACATTTTACAGTCACTGTATCCTTCATGTTGCATTTTATATACAAGGACAAACATATTAACATAATAAAATGAACAATTTGTACAAGTGTTTACATTAATTCTTATTATAAACATTTCTAAAACTCATTAAAAAGCCATAAACTGATTATGTATCACTTGTTAAACAGGAAAGTCCAACTTGGAACAAAGCCAATTTTCAGCGGAGGCCCGGAGCGAAATGCTCCAGACGCATGTCTTTGTAACATGGAAGGAAACCAGAGCACCCGGAGAAAACCCATATGAATGTAGGGAAGACATGCAGACTCCACACAAAAGGCACCCCAGCCAGGAATCGAATAGGAGAACCGCTTGCTGTGAGGCGACAATGCTACCGCTGCACCACATTCATATTTCTGTTCTAAGGAGTTCAACTTATATTCTGTGCTTATTTTGTTTGTTTTCATCTTACTACTAGATACTTCTTTATAATGTACAAAATTGATAGGATTTATAAATTCTGTAACTGAAGGCATGAACTAATTTTTTCATTTTTCCCAGCACTTTGTAGTTATTTTCCTGTCTATTGTTAATAAGCTTTAGAGAAGTTGGATTTTAGACTTAGGTACACATCTGGGAATTGCACCATTAACTGTTCAGTTAATATAAATGTTTCAGATCACAATGCTTGTAGCAAACATTGAAATTTTTCCCCTAAAAAAGTCACAGAACTTTGTAGTCATAAATGATATGCTACCAATATACTCTGATTAATAATTTGCACCTCCAACAACCATTACCTTTTTGTATATCATTTCATATCTATGTGGAGTGATAAATGATCTATGTAGAAATTTCCAAGAAAAAAATCATCAAAATAAAGATTATGTAGTTTCTTTTGAGAATATTAAAATCATTTTATCTACTCTAGTTGAAGTTCAGCTGCTCATTTGGACAGTGCAATCCAAATAGTTTTTTTTATATGAAGTTTATAGTTTTTAATTACTTTGCATATTTTGGATAAATATGATATCCCTTTCTCACCATTTATTTAGAATTTGTGTAGAAAATCAAGAATAGGTGGTGAGTCTTTTTTATCATATCTGATATTCAATCAACTTTAGCGATTAAGAACTGTCTAGTGATGTGTACAATAAAGCAGTTTTCCATAGCAAAATTGCATATACCCATTAAATAATCTCTGCCAAAGTCTTTAGTCTCTTCACTTCACATTTATACATTCTGATGTAATTGCTTTAGGAATAAGGTGAAACAACATGCTTTTATCTTTAGGTATTTATGTATGAAATTTCTAAGGAACAGATTCAAGAATAGAACATAATGAATATACCTCCTTGTATATATCCCAGTACCTTTCCCTGATTCAGCAACAATCCTTACAAAGTGCTGCATGGTCCTCTAACACAAGGATGAACAGCAGCTTGAAGGGCTGGCTCAATAGCTGTGCTGAATGTTAATGAGGTATTCTGGGGGCATATGCTAATTAGCCATACTCTTCAACCCAGAACCACCTCCAGGAAGGCATCTCCACAGCTGAGCAAGTCAAGAAATCACTTGGCTGTGTAAATTAGCATGGCTATCCCCACCACATGACAGTACTGAACGTGACCAAATGTCTGTGTTCACCTGCCTAACATGAACATGGTGGAGGGAACCACTATCCAGACACATACACCTAAAATCTTACACCTAACCCTACACTAAACTATACACACACCACTAACTATCCACTTACCTTAACCCAAACCCTAACCCTAAGGTCCGTCACTGCAAAACACTCACCTCACCCATGCCCTAATCCTAACTCAACTACCCCGCCTTAACCCCCACGTCCACACAATCGCACACTTACCTGACCTGCGCCCTAACCCTAACTCACCTAACCCACCCTAACCCTCACGTCCACACAATCGCACACATACCTAACCTGTGCCCTAACCCTAACTCACCTAACCCTTACGTCCACACAATCGCACACATACCTAACCCGCATCCTAACCCTAACTAACCTAACCCACACTCAATCGCACACTTACCTGAACCCGACCCGTAAGTTTCCACCACAGTGCTGAAAATACCGAAGCAACAGAAACAGACAACTGAATTCTTTCCCTAGGAAAAAAATCCGGTTTTCTGTTGCTTCGATATTTTCAGCTTTCGCTGAATAGGGTTCGATATTAGAACATTCGAAGTTTTGAAACTTCAATGTTCTAATATAGACCCATATATATATATATATATATATATATATATATATATATATATATATATATATATATATGTGAGTGTGTGTATGTTTTCATATTTGTGGACTTGTGTGTGTGTGTGTGTGTGTGTGTGTGTGTGTGTGTGTGTGTGTGTGTGTGTGTGTGTGTGTGTGTGTGTGTGTGTGAGAGAGGGTGGCTGGGGGAATGTCAAGAATAGCAGGTTACTACCGTGATGTGCAGATCAGCAGTTAATAAATGCAATTCAAGAGACATGCAAATTAGCTGATAATGGGGTCTCTAAATCACAAAAGGGCATATGATGGAAGAAGGTCCTTCCTAGCATGAGCTGTATTGCTTGTGCTAGACACTTTAATGAATTCCTGAGTTAATGTTATTAAAATGTTGCTCATATAAGTAGAATCTCTTGGATTATTGGTGCTTTTAAATAAATATTTCTTTAATAATCACATCATATTGTTCTTTAAGGTCTGTATATGTTGTACAGTGATATTTTTTTCTTTATTTAATGAAATGATAGTATGTGTGATGTATTTATCAAATGGCAGAATGATTAGAATTTAACCATAAAGCTACTGTTTTAATAACTGAAGCCAAAGCACAAGTCTCTAGGTCATAAAATCCTGTTCCACCATCTTTCTGTTCTCTTTTATGATGTAGAAAAGCTATTTTAGGTTTGTTGGTGTGCCATAAGAACTCCAAACAAATGTTTTAAAATTGTTTAATGTATTCTTTAGCGGGAACTATAATGTGCAGTATTTTAAATAAAACAGTAATTTTGATTAAAACCAAACTATCTTTCATAGAAAAAAAATAGTTATTCCATTTATTTATTATTGTTCTAATATTGTTTAAAATATTTTTATAATTTATATTTTGCTATTTCTTTACAACTGCATGTAAGAGTAACCCTTAAATATTTAACCTCTTTACTATCCCACTTACATTTGACATTAGTTTCCATCAGATAATTTAACTCTTTGTTAATTATGTGATAGTTTTATCCTGATTGAACTTTGGACCTGACATCAATTCAAAATATTTTAATATTTTTTAATATTTATTACTAAAGAATCAATATTATCTATTGTTAACATTCAGCAAATAATTGCATTTTGGGAGTATATTTATCATTTGTGTCAAATTCTGCTATATCATTGTCAAGTTTTATGTATTGGCTAGAGGCTGAATAGCCAAAGCAAATAATAAAAAAGACAAGGGACAACTTTGTTTCATGCCCTTGTTTATCTGTCTTGGCTGAGAAATTAGGCAGTCTAGTTTAACATGGGAATTAATTTTGATAAAGATAATTAATAAGAGATATAAAATTATTTGGAAATCTGAATATTTATAAAACTTTAGTTAAATAATACCAGTTTACTGAACTGAAGGCTTTACTTAAATTCAGGCTAATTTTAGATATTTTTTAGCGTTATTATCATAATCAAGTAATTATTCTTTTGAAGTTATCATGCACTTGCTTATTTAATATAAAATCAGTTTGTTTTTCCTCTAGTAAAGTACTTATAGTTGTACTTAAAGTAGATATCTATTGGCAAGGCAATAGCATCAGAACCAACCTTCCCCCCTTTTCCCATTTTGCGCATGGGGGTGGAGTGTCACATCAACAGTGACATTCACCTACAGCTAGTGTTCACAGCAGCAGAGGATTTACTTAAAATGTTATAATCAACATTCAGTAATGATTTAGGTCTACAAGAAGTTCATGGACATGAATATGTATCCTCTTTTAATAAAGGAAAATTTGTTGTGTATTTCAGTGATGGAAGCATGTTAAATGTAGTTTTAGTTCCTGTGAATCCTTAATGTAAAAAAGATTAAACGCTGAGAGATAATATTTTATATAATTCAAGAATTATGCCATCATTACCTGGAACTTTACATTCCTTTCAGTCTTTTAATTTGCTCCTTTTTTCAGCTTTTGTATATTCATATTTAAAAAGAGATCAATTGCTTATTCATTTTCTACACTATTCTTCTGTGCAGTAACTTTCTCATAGCATTTTTTAAATAGTCCAAAATTTCTTTCACGTCCATATAGTTCCTATTAGGGGTCTATATTATAAGCACGAAAGACCTTTTCAGCGAATATGAAAACAGTGACACATATTGTGTGAACCGCAAAAACACCAAACGCCCTAAACTGCGAAATTCAAAATCTCGAATCTTCATAGTTGGCCAACCCCACTGCCCGCTACATACTACCTAACCAAACAAAATAAATAAACCACATACATACACTAAACAAAACCCTACTTCTAACCCTACACTAAACCTTGCATACATTACTATCTATGCACTTACCTTAACCCTCACCCTAACCATAAGGTCCATAACTATCGCACACTTAACTTAAGGTGCTATACTGCAGAAGGGCCAACTATGACGATTCAACATTTCGAATTTCGTGCTTCAGGACGATCGGTGTTTTCGCGGTTCGCTGACTACATGTCGACATTTCCAGATTCGTGTAAGTGGACCTTCGCGGTTCTAATAGGGTACCCCTATTAGTGCTAGAGACAGAGGTACAGTTCTTGCCATCAGTTTGGATCTAAGAGCTAATATATGTAAGGCTTTAGGAATTAGAAAATGAGGATGTAATTTGATTTTTTCTAAAGTCAAATATATTTTATATTCATGTTTATTAAAATTAACTTTGAAAAAGCAAATGCTAATTAGTAATAGAATATTTTATTCAGGATAATCCTATTAATTTAAAACCAGATACTGTATGTTTTCACATTTCCTGAGTAATGTGTTTCCAATTTTACTTTGTAACCCAGAACTTCAAATTTATGCATTTATCAATAGAAAATGTGAACTGTATAGTGCCATAGGACATAGAATTATGTGAGACAGCTTTGACTTCATTCATTTGAATGATGCCAATGTTATTAAAAGGGTGAATAGCAGCCATTAAAAACATTAGTTTCAGTTTTTTATTTATTTTTTATTCATTTTCTAATCATATGAGCCCATTGGGTACATATGCCTATTTTCAGGGCTTACTTAGGAAAACTATTTGATTAAATTACTTGTTCAGAGTTAAACAGTTTGCAACTGGAGACTTAGGAAATTTAATTGTGGCATGCTGAAAGAAGCAAAGCAGCTTATAGACTTTATCTCTCTGTGCTTAACCTGTTTAACCATAAAAACACACATGCTCGCACACACACACACACACACACACACACACACACACACACACACACACACACACACACACACACACACACACATTTGGACATAATGTATTCCATTGAATGGCCTTTTGGTTGGTTGAATTGTGAAAAGACATTATTTTTATCAAAAATAAGCATATTAATTATCTGGATTTTCATTTTTTTTGTGTTGTTGTGGTACAGTGGTGATTGAAGAATTTGTTGTTTTCTCATAGTAGTGGGATCTTGGAAATGGTATATGTAATTAGTGTGGGGGGGGGGGTGTGCAGGGGGATTATGTCCTGCAAAAAAACATGTTGATAATTGGATGAGGCATTTTGTTTAATCATTAGCACCAATGTTTGTATTTTAATGGGCCGTTTGGCCCCTACACAGTTATTTTAAACTATGAATTATTATTATTATTACTTATTATGTTGGTTAACCAGGAGAGTGAACAGATCCATAATGGGCCCTTTTAGCAACAAATTCTGCAAATTTAACAAATCTTAACAAAATATCAAATGCAATAATATACAAATTAAACACCTGAAGATAAAACATTTGGTTATACGATCCCTATAAAGCTAAAAGGGCAAAATATCTGATCTATAGATAAGTTAAGGAAGAGACTGAAAGAGATGAAGCCAAATACTCAGAAGAAACAGCAAGGAGAGTTGTAATGTAGTGATAAATGTAGGAAACAAAAATAAAAAAAATAGTATATATATATATATATATATATATATATATATATATATATATATATAAAAGATTGATTTTGAAATAGTTGAATATTATATGATCAAACTCATATGAAGTTTGACTGTTTATATATAGATTATATACTGTCAGCTGCCTGTTGGGTGCCAGGATCCATCACATAACGCAAGCACTCAGGTCACTCCACAACAAGTACAAATATGACTCTGTCATTGTCCATGTTGGTGTGAATGACCTGAGATGTACCTCCCTGGACTACATGAAAAGAGACATGAAGGAGCTGTCAGATCTTGTAGCCCAGTCAGGTATGCCATCACCCAGAATGATACCACAGTACAAGGACAAAATTATTGACTTTAACAATTGGCTAAGCTACTGGTGTCATTCTAAGGGGATCCAGTATCTGTCTGCCTGGGATGACATGATCGACAGACCACGATGCTTTGCCAGAGATAGCCTGCACCTGTTGCCCTTGGGATTCCAGATACTGGCTAAGGCTCTTGCCACCCCATAGTGCCATTTTTAGGCAAGGTTCAAATGACAAACTTACCACTGTAACAGGTACAAGCAAGCAAACTCTGAGGATAATGCTACTCAATGCTAGAAGTCTAAATCTCAAAATGCACTCACTCGAGGCACTCCTTAAAATGGAGAACATCGACATCTGTGCAGTGACAGAGACCTGGTTCAAGGCTCCAGAGAGCACCCAGGCTATAATTCATACCACACCTTTCAGCCACCTAACCTGGACCGAAACACTAAAGGCGGAGGCTTGTCCATATTCATTAAGGATATCCACACCTCCAGGCTAGTTACTCAGCATAATGCATCCGAAATTATCCAAGTGCAACTAATACTGGGCAAGACCACAATCCAAATTGTAGCTTGCTACAGATCTCCCACCATGCCCCAGGATTCCTACACCTAATTTCTTGATACACTGGAAAATATTAGGGTACAACCTAACACCCTAATAATGGGCGATTTCAACTACCCCGCCATTAACTGGGAAAACTACTCATGTACCAACTCTTTTGCTCAACATTTTCTGGAATTCATAAATTCCAATGCCTTGGATCAACTTATCCACACCCCCACCAGGGGCAGCAATATCCTAGACCTGGTTATTACCAATATGGGCAACTGGCATTCCATACCAGAGGTCAGTTCCTTGTTGGTCAGATCTGACTACAAGCTAATCACCCTAGACATCCACATCCTGCCCCCACCTCCCATTAGGGAAACTACTGTAAAAAATTTCTCTAAAGCCAACTTCACGCTTCTTAAGACAGAAGTGGCAAACTTCACGACACCCATGCAGACGGACAATAGAGGTACGACTGCTGAATCATACACAAATGCACTTTATAAGCACTTAAATTAGTGCATGGATCGTGCAATCCTTACCAGAACCAAGATGTTATCCTCCAAAAAAAGGAAGCCAATCTGGTGCTCCCCTGCTATAAACACTCTACAACAGAAGAAAGAAACTGTTGCAAAAAAGAGTAAAATCCCATGATTGGAGGAACTCCCTGGTCAGCCTCAGTAAAAAGCTGAGATCCCTCATAAAATCCTCCAAAGCTAGTTACGAAAACAAAATTACCACTGATTCTAAAGACAACCACAAAACATTCTATAGCTATGTCAAAACTCTCAATGGCAGCACTCAGATCTGCTCTGACGTACAGCACAATGGCACTAAATATACAGAACTAACTGATATTGCCAAAATCCTGGCAGATAGGTTCAGTGCTAACTTTACCCCCCTCTCACCCCCTAAAAGGCCCATCTCTATCCCAGAAGAATGCAAAGTTCCTGTAATCACGGCTGCACAGGTAAAAGCCACACACTCCAAAGCCAAGAACACAGCATCCATGGGACCTGACAACATCCCAGGCTGCATTCTACATGAACTACAGAACAAACTGGCACCACACCTAAGTACCATGTTCAATCATAGCCTCACCTCAGGCTTTGTGCCCACTGAATAGCGCACAGTGATGGTTATCCCACTCCACAAAGGGGGAGTCACCACGGACCCTGGGAACTACTGCCCCATTAGCCTGACGAGCCTGGTCTGCAAGGCTATGAAAACTATTATCATGAAACTTATAAACAATGACTTTGGTAATCTCCAAACTCTGGACCCCACCCAGTTTGGGTTTGTAAAAGGCAGATCATGTCTCCTAAACCTGATAGACTTCTTTGAAGTGGTCACCAAAGCCGCAGATGAGGGTAAGATGGCTCACATAGCCTATCTAGATCTCGCCAAGGCTTTCAACACCATCCTCCACTCTGAAATTATAGATAAACTCACTAAACTAGGTATAAATCCCTATGTCACAAGATGGGGTGCCAATTGTTTCACTGACAGAACCCACACTGTGAAAGAAGCAAACTCCAAATCCAACATCAGACCAGTGACACGTGTAGTATCACAGGGTTCAGTCCTGGGCCCTCTCCTGTTTGGTATCTACTTCTCAGAAGTACACGCTAACACATCTTTGGCTAACAAAGTTCACAGATGACTGCAAACTAGGAGCCATAATCAAAACTCCTAACAATGTGGACATCCTACAAAAGGGCCTCACTGAGACAGGTGCCTGGTGTCAAAGCCATGGCCTCAAGCTCAATGCCAAAAAGTGCATTGTCATCCCTTTTGGTAAAAACTCTGTACCCATGAACTATCACATAGGCTACTTAACACCGAAAGTGTGATAAGAGACCTTGGGACACAGGTGGACAGTAGTCTCTCCTTTGATAATCACATCACCACAGTAGTCAGGAAATCCTTCTAAGTGGCACACCTCATCACAAAAGGTTTCTCATCCAGGAAAAAAGAGGTCATTGTTCCCCTCTTCTCATCACTCATTAGACCCTTTATAGAGTACAACCCCCCTTTTGGTATGTACCTCACAGGACATCTACAACAACTAGAAAGGCCGCAGAAATACCTCACAAAGAGGATTACCAGCCTCAAACAGATGCCCTATGTAGACCGTCTGAAAAAAATCCAGCTTTACTCCATTGCATATCGCCTACTCAGAGGCAATCTCTGCCTAACATACAAAGCTATGTCAAACCCAGAGCTGTTGGACATGCTCCACTTAAAGAAATCCCAATACCTCCAAGCTACATGCTCTAATGACCTAAACCTTGTCACCACATAAACAGAACATGCTGGAAGGATAGATTCCTGTACCAGAGACTTCCCATACTCTGCAACAAACTACCTATCTATATCAAGCAAAGCTCCTCATTAACACTCTTCAAGAAAAATCTTGATGATTGGACGGAAAAAAGGAAATTCACCCCAGGGATCACTTCTGTGGCTCTGCCCGACAGGGGCACAGGAAAATAATTTTCTTGGGTGGCGAAAGCCAGGGTACCTTTTTGGCTAGGCTTATATTGGCCCTAGGGCCAATAGCCTGGTACCTACCTATGAATCTATGTTCTATTAGCTTAAACAGTGTATTGTTCTGAAATCATGGTACAGTGGGGATCAGGAAATATGCCCCTTTCCCCAGTGTAGTGCAATCTTGAAGATGGTATATGTAATTAGTAGGAGGTGTGGAGGGTGCTGGGGAGCTCCCCCCCCCCCCCACTAAAATGCTGTTTTTGAGTTTTTACATAATTTTGACTTTTTAAATAGTCGATCATATGAGTTTGATCAAATGAAGTTCAACTATTTAAAGAGTCAATCATATGATAGAGATCCATACAGAGAATTACACAACTGAGAAATTTAATATATGATCTACTTTACAATTACACATTAGTCTTATATATAGCTGCATAAAATAATGGAAGTTAAATATTTTTCACTGTCAAAATAGATATGAGCTGCCTTCTGTGTGTAGTCTGCATGTCCTCTGTTTATTAATGTGGATTTCCTCATGGAGGTCTGTTTTCCTCCCACCTCTCAAAGAAATTCAGTAGGTGAGATTGCGTTTTCCAAACTGCCCACAGATTTGCATGTAGTGTATAAGTCATTGATTAACATTGTGTGTTTCGGCATAATTCAGTAGTCTGTCAAGTAGGTTTCGATGTCTTGTGCTCACTATCTGCCAGGATAAGTGCTGGTGTCCCTGTGAACCTATAAAGGATAATGTGGGTCATCAGAAGATGAGTTGATGAATGGATGGAAACCAGTGTGCATATTATGTAGACTACAGAATATTATATGTCTACGAAAACATAATTTTGATAGCAGACAGTGAAAGACTGTAAGCAGACAAGAAACAAGGTATTTGTAATTGTACAGATTCTAGATTATCTCATAAGAAATTTCTAGTTTGTACAACAAACTCCAGTGCTGTTACTTCCTTAATGTAATTGTCTCTTTTTACTATTATTTATTGATGTATGTTATTATACCAGGTTCCTCAACTAAGCTATGAGTCCATTTTTAGTGGAGGCCTGCAAAAAAAGATTCCCTTCTTGCACATAACAAGCATACATTATTTATAATTATAAACAGTGTTACATATAGCAAAAAAATACATAGCGGACAATGTGTTCAGCTAATAGTATTACAGATGATGACAGCTCATAGAGAGCAAACATGCTTCACTCGTTCCCAAGTTCATCTGTACCAGATTTTCCAGGTTGCGAAAATAGCATACTTCAAGTGAAAGTAGGGCATGCAACACTGTAAAGTGTTATTGAAAGCCCTTATTACTCACTAAAAAGTGTGGATTAGCTTCAGGGAGACCAGCAAATTAAAAAAAAATACCTTGAATTAAAAAAAATAATTAATTAAAAAATCCTCTTCCTGATTTGCATGCATTATAGATGGATGCTTTAGTTGTCCTAGCTGGTATCGTATGCCCCGATTTCTGCAGGTTGTAAAAAGAGTATACGAGCAAGTTTAAGAAAGTGTCCCTATATTGTTTGGTCATATTTAAGAAATGTGATATATTATTAAAGAAATGCAGAGCACAAGGGATGAAAGAATTCTCGAAAAGGAACTGTTCCGACTCATCAACGAGTAGTGCTGTCAGTAAATAAGGGTGTGGATTTCTTTTCAGACTTCATCTCCTTCAAAGACAGCATCCCAAGGAAAGTGTGTGTAGCTGTTACTTTGCCACTGCCTGCTTCCTTTCCTGTTCTCTATTAATGTCGGCATGTTTCAATTAGGTTCCTGCCATCTGACTTGTGGTTAGCCTTGCTTGAGATAGACAGTAAAAGTGAAAGGAAAAAAAAAAAACGGGAAGAATGCTGGCAGCTTTGGAAGTTGCTTGCGATGACAGGTAATGGCAGCAGTGCTACATCGCATATGATTACATTGTGTAACTGCCGATAGAAACTGCTTGTGTATGTGTACAGCTTACTGTGCTCCAGATAGTTAAGCAATGTAATGCAACAGTAGAAAACCCTTTGAAGTTCATTTCTGACTCTTACATGCCCTCGTTTGACTTGAAGTATGGTATTTTCGCAACCCCGAAAATCTGGTTGAGATAATACGTAAGTACCGATTTCTCAAACTACAGACCAGTAGCTTTCTTATCCCATCCATCAAAATTTTAGAAAATACATATGCTCACAAGTTCTCAAATATTTCTTTGATAATAATCTCCTGTCCAAGACACAACACAGCATCGAATCCATCAACACCATAATATAACAACTACTTACTTACCTTCACCAATCTCATTAGCACCAACATGAATGCAGATAACCTAGTCTAATGTATCTTCCTTGACCTATCTGAGGCAATTGATGCTGGTTCCACTAAAAGCTTCTAACAGAACTCTCTCCCTTATGCATCAGTAACTCAACTCTCCCCTGGTACCACATTTACTTATCAAACAGACATCAAGCTGTCAAGTGGTAGCAAGATTTCTCACCTTGTCTCAGTCAGTATCATAAAACAATCTATCTTAGGACCTCTGCTCTTCAATATTTTCATAAATAATCGCCACACTGCAACCAAACTGGCTGACACAGTCCAGTCTGCAAATTATACTACACTTATGTGCTTAGCTCTAAATCTAATAAAGCTATAAGACATTACCCAAGAGGCATTTTCATCCAATAGAATCAGTGCTTACCAGCTTCTGATTGCTTCTAAATGCAAAGAAAACCAAGCTAATGCTATTCATATCTAAACAACTTGCATACTAAAGGTATAACTTTCAAATGTAAACAGCAAACAACCCCACTGAAGAAACAGTATAGCAGACTAAATTAGTAGGTATCAGAGTAGAAGAAAATCTAACATTTTATCAGCATATTCTGCAAACTATTAAAAAAATACCAGAACTGAATTTCTTTCTCCAGAAGTACACCCCATCCTTCAGACACGGGTATAAAAAACATTGAATCTTCCTATTTCCGGTCATCACTGCTTTACACATCACCAGCCCTTACAAACCTGCATACCACCTATAAGACAAAGCTAGAATCATGCTGCAACAAAACAGCAACATTTGCTGACAACCTCTCACATAAAACCCACTGTGGTTAGGCACTCAAACAACTAAACTAACTTGCACTTCCACACTACCTAGCCTGCACACAACTGATTGCAGCCACAACTTAATCCACAAATCTAAAAACTTCCCTTCCTTGTATAGTACATTACAACACTATTTACTAAACGGGGATCTATACTCAGGTGAAAAATTCCTAATAATATCTACCAAATCTAACAATACTGCAGGGACCTCACTCTATTCGAACTATGTCTCAAAATTTTGGAATACTATCCTACTTGACCTAAAAGACATAGACAAACTGAAATGCTTTAAACTCAGTCTTTAAACCTATACAACCTCTGGTTATGATCCTGCTCAACAACAGGATAATGCTACACAATCACACCCCTACAGCGAACAACCAGACACTGTATACTTTCATACAACAGTGACTAGCTGAATAAACTACATTTGTCGTGCATCTCTCTGTTGAATAAATGAATAAACAACCCTCTTTCATATTCCTCTGTTTCTCTTTCCTAGCTTATCTCTTTTCTGCTTTACAAATTCTAATCATATTTCTTCTTACAAAATTTGCTTAGGCTTAGCCTCATTAGAGGTATGTAAGAAAAATGAATCAATACTCCTATATGTAATCTGTGCATATGCTAAGAAAACTGAACCAATAATCCTATATCCAATTTGTGTATAAATACAAGTGAACTCCTCTGTGCACCCTTGAATGTATACTGTATCTGAATCTAACTGACTTTTTGTTGTTGACAGTGTCGTTTGCTTTTTTAATCAATGTAATCGATATTGACTTTTTATGTTGTCTAGGCTTTGCAATCAATATTATTTGTGATTTTCCATTTTTATTAAGCATTACTATTATTTTTGTGGAGTTTTTCTCCCAGGTCCTGCACTGAAAAGGGGCAATCACCCAATAAGACTATTCTAGTCAACAAATGCAATGTAAAGTAAAATAAATAATAAACAAGTGAAATACTTCTTGTGTACAATGCTGAAAAGGTCAATAGATTTTTGTTTAATTGTTAGTAGATTTTTGTTTAATTTCAGAGTACAGTCCTTAGGTGTGGTTGTATAAATGTGCACAGTAAAATAATCTAAAATGTGTTCCTCTTTAGTTTGTGTAGGTGCTCAAATCCTGAGAGACATGCTTGGCTACAAACATCTGCATTAGAAGCTGAAGTTAAGTAAAACTTGCAGTAGTGTATTTTAGTATTCTGTTAAGTACAAACTTGCAGTTTTAAAAGTACTGTATTTTCATTTTTTCTGTTTCCTAATTGTGTGTTTCTGAACAGTGTGCTGTGTGTCTGTCTGCTATAAGAGGGGTGGTGTTATCACTTCTTTGTTATCTGATATTTAATAGCCTAGAGGGATTCCTCTGTACCTTAAGTGTTAGCCACAAAGTTTGAGAAATCATTTTATGCTCAACTCCTGAGGGACTTGCTTGGCTACAAACATCTGCATTAGAAGCTGAAGTTAAGTAAAACTTGCAGTAGTGTATTTTAGTCCTCTGTTAAGTGCAAACTTGCAGTTTTAAAAGTACTGTATTTTCATTTGTTTCTGTTTCCTAATTGTGTGTTTCTGAACAGTGTGTTGTGTGTGTGTCTGCTATAAGAGGGGGTGGTGTTATCACTTCTTTGTTATCTGATATGTAATAGCCTAGAGGGATTCATCTGTACCTTAAGTGCTAGCCACAAAGTTTGAGAAATCATTTTATGGTCAACTCCTGAGAGACTTACTTGGTTACAAACATCTGCATTAAAAGCTGAAGTTAAGTAAAACTTGCAGTAGTGTATTTTAATCTTCTGTTAAGTACAAACTTACAGTTTTAAAAGTACTGTATTTTCATTTTTTTCTGTTTCCTAATTGTGTGTTTCTGAACAGTGTGCTGAGTGTCTGTCTGCTATAAGAGGGGTGGTGTTATCACTTCTTTGTTATCTGATATTTAATAGCCTAGAGGGATTCCTCTGTACCTTAAGTGTTAGCCACAAAGTTTGAGAAATCGGTTTATGCTCAACTCCTGAGAGACTTGCTTGGCTACAAACATCTGCATTAGAAGCTGAAGGTAAGTAAAACTTGCAGTCGTGTATTTTAGTCTTCTGTTAAGTACAAACTTGCAGTTTTAAAAGTACTGTATTTTCATTCTTTCTGTTTCCTAATTGTGTGTTTCTGAACAGTGTGCTGTGTGTCTCTCTGCAGTTAGTTCCCTACCCACCCTCCCTGTTCCTGTGTTGGTATTAGTGTTGGTGGCTCTGGAATTGCCCGCCCCTCCTGTAAGTCTGCATTAGAACACTCCACCTGGGTCCATCTCATTTGCTCACTTAACCGAGTACAGAGAGATCACATTCTGAGTCTAGTGTTCACTCTACTTAATACAGAGAGAAGATTTGAGAAGGCCAGCCCACTTAGGTTCTTCCTTCCTCTATCCTTGCACTTAAAAAAAAAATTGCACTTTATTCGTCTGCTTTTACTGTATTTGTGTTTCCTCCTACTTTATTTAAAAGTACTCAATTTTATTTATTCTGCTGCATTTATTACTGCTTGGCAGTAGCCTGATTAAATTGTAACTGTTATTCTAAGTCTTTTGGTTTAAGCACTTGGGCTTCATACAGGCTGTTTTAGATTAAGAAGGTTTGTAGTCTGCACTGTTGTGGAAGGAAAGGTAACTTACATCCTTCTAAGCTGGGAATTGCTGATTGAAGGTCCAGTGTCTGCTATTCTAAAAGTGTATTAGTTCTGGCTTAAGCACTTGGGCTTCAGGCCAGTTATTCTACATTAAGAAGGTTTGCGGTCTGCACTCTTGTGGGAGGAGAGGCTGGATTCTGCCCTTCTGAGCTGGGAATTTCTGGTCACAGGCTTATTGTGCCTGCTTATTTGAACTGATTCTTTCTGAAATTGGTGTACCTTGTTGCTGTAGCATAGACCAGATTCAGGCCTGCTGAATCTAGCTTTGTTTGTATAATATGAGCATTGATCCAGACCATCTTTTTTGGAGAAGGTTCCCCTGCACCCTAGTAGCAGGAGTGTGCAGTTAGAACTTGTCTGATTGAAGACTGCTGGAACAGGGCTCAGTTTTGAGCTTTTTGTCTGGTTAATTGGGTAACTTGTTTAAATCAGTTTGTTCGTTTTCTATTGTTTTATATATATATATATATATATATATATATATATATATATATATATATATATATATATATTGTACTTTATTCATCTGCTTTTACTGTATTTGTGTTTCTTCCTACTTTATTACTAGGGGCATTGACTACAACTCTGATCTGCGATATATAACAATAAGTATCCTTTTCTGTGCAGTTAAAATGTTTTCTTAAGTGTATCTGCTTTATTTTCTGAAGAAAAAAAAAACAAAACAAAAAAAATATGTATACTTTTTCCTGCCTTTCTAAGCTAGCTAGTATAGTCCAGTTTTCAGGTTAGTGCTGAATTCAGGGCTGTGTTACAAATCTCTGTGTTTGCTCATACCTTACTTGGAAAGAAGGAAGCTTCTCTGTTCACCTGTGAGAAAGTAGAGCTTTGAGCAGCCTATCTGTCCCTGGAGGAGGGGTTGAAGCCCAGAAACTAGTAGTTTATTGGTCATTTTGGGCTAATTTCTATATCTTTCATTTCCCTGCTATGAATACCGTATTTCCCAGTTTCGCGCACCGGGCAGCACTGGTTAGCTAGGGTAAAACTATTCCCGGCTCCACAAAGTCTCCTCTTCAATTTGTCCCTTGGAACTAGACAAACTTTCAACTTAAGCACTCAAGCCATTCATTTCTCAGCCCGGCACTTGCTTAAAATATATAGCAAGCACTTATAAACCCTAGCACTAGACCCTCCTGTACTGTACAGAAGGACAAGGCTCTCTATTCGACCTTACCAGCCATCCAATAAAACAGTTCACTGTACCTATCCAGGCATGTCCAAAGGGCAGTTTCAGGTGTACTCTCCAGTCCAACTAGTGAATCTGGGCATTTTGAGGCAATGTTACAACTGCCTCATTTACACAGACAACCCCCCCTCCTACCACCAAACACTAATACATGTGAGAGATGCAATTATACAGCCAAACTGGAGGCTAAGCTCTCTCAACACAAGACTGGATCAGACAGTCAAGAGGAGAAGGGAAATACTTGCATCACACCACCAGTCTCACACAGACCCATTAAACCAGCACCGGCAAAAAACACACATAAATACATGAAAACATACTCAGAGGCTCTAAATAAAAATCTGCAAAACCAACAGAGACCTTCAAAGCAAACATCCAAGCAACCTCCACCCCCCAACACAAACCATGAAACACATACTTCATATAACCAGTGTGCCATGCAATCACAGCCCTTAAGGCAAAATAACATACCCAACATACTAGTAAAAGGTAACTCTACAGTCAGGCACACTGACGTCCCACTCACTAGGCTAAATAAGGAGAAGGTTACTGTTAGCTGCCTGTCGGGTGCCAGGATCCGCCACATAACACAAGCACTCAGGTCACTCCAGAACAAGTACAAATATGACTCTGTCATTGTCCATGTTGGTATGAATGACCTGAGCCATACCTCCCTAGACTACATGAAAAGAGACATGGAAGAGCTCTCTGATCACATAGCCCAGGCCGGTATGATCCTGACCCTGAGTAGCATCCTGCCCTCACCAAGAATGATACCATGGTATAAAGAAAAAATTCTCGATTTCAACAATTGGCTAAGTTTCTGGTGTCATTCAAAGGGGATCCAGTGTCTGTCTACCTGGGATGACATGCTTGACAACCCACGCTGCTTTGCTAGAGACAGCTTGCACCTGTCATCCTTAGGCTTTCGAATACTGGCCAAGGCTCTTACCACCCCATAGTGCCTTTTTTAGGCAAATCTCAAAAGACAAACCCACCACCATAAATAGCACAAGTAACAAAAAAATGAGGGTAATGCTACTCAATGCCAGCAGTCTAAACCTCAAAATACACGCATTCGAGGCACTCCTCAGTATGGAAAAAATCGATATATGTGCAGTACCAGAAACCTGGTTTAAGGCTCCAGAGAGCACCCCAGCACTACCAGGCTACAATTCATACCATATATTCCGGCCACAGAACCAAACCGAAATACAAAAGGCGGGGGCGTATCCATATTCATCAAGGATACCCACACCTCCAGGTTAGTGGCACAGCATGATGCTTCAGAGATCATCCACGTGCAACTAACAACGGGCAAAACTGCAATTCAAATTGTAACTTGCTACAGATCACTCGCCATGTCCCAGGACTCCCATTCCACATTTCTGGAAACACTGGGAAACATAAAGGTCCTATCAAACACCCTAATATTGGGTGATTTCAATTACCCAAACATTAACTGGGAGCACTACTCAAGTACTACTCCCTTGCTTAAAATTTCCTAGAATTTATAAACTCAAACATCCTGGTTCAGCTGGTCAACACTCCCACCAGAGGTAGCAACATATTGGACCTGGTCATCACCAACATGGGCGACCAGTGTTCCACACTGGAGGTCAACCCCTCGCTGGTTAGATTTGACCATAAAAAATCACTTTGGATATGCACATTCCTCCCCCAGCCCCGGACAAGAAAACCATTGTGAAAAGCTTTTCAAAAGCAAACTTCACATTACCTAAGACTGAGGTGGAAAGTTTCAAAGCCCCCATGCTGAAGGATAACGTTGTCCAAGTTGCAAAATCCTTTACTAAAGCAATCTCTGGGCACCTACAAGAATGCATGGATTGTGCCATCCCAAGCAAAACCAAGACTCACTCCTCCAAGAAAAGGAAACCAGTCTGGTGGACCCCTGCCATAAACAAAGCTATAAAATAGAAGGAGGAAATGAGTACAGAAAAGAGTAAAATCTCAAGAAGGGAAGACATCCCTGATCAGTATCAGCAAGAAACTATGATCCCTCATAAAATCATCCAAGGCGAGCTTTGAAAGAAAACTTGCCAAGGACTCCAAAGATAACCACAAGGCATTCTTTAGCTATGTCAAGAATCTAAGTGGCAATGCTCAGATCTGCTCGGAGTTAATGCAGAATGGCACAAAATACACTGAACCGACCGATATTGCCAAAATCCTGGCAGACAGGTTCAGCGCAAACTTCACCCCCCCCTCTCACCCCCAAAAGAACCCATAACCATACCAGAAGAATGTAGAGTCCCTGAAATCACAGACACTTAGGTTAAAACAGCCCTCTCCAAAGCCAAAAACACAGAATCAATGGGACCAGACAGAGTCCCAGGCTGCGTCCTACATGAGCTCAAAGAAGAACTAACCCCTCACCTAAACACACTGTTCAATCTCAGCTTCTCCACAGGCTACGTACCCATAGAGTGGTGCACAGCAATGGTTATCCTGCTCCACAAAGGTGGAGCCACAACAGACCCCAGGAACTATTGCCCTATAAGCCTGACTAGCTTGGCTATGGAGCGCATCATCATGGAACTCATTAACAGAGACATTGGGAACCTCCAAACACTAGACCCTACCCAGTTCAGCTTTGTTAAGGGCAGATCATGCCTCCTAAACCTGGTGGACATCTTTGAGACAGTTACCAAGGCTATAGACAAGGGGAAGGGGGTACACACAGCCTACCTAGACCTCACTAAGGCCTTCAACACCATTTCCCATTCTGGTATTATAGACAAGCTCACCAGCCTGAACATAAACCCCTACATCACAAGATGGGTTGCCAACTGGCTCATGGACAGAACCCACATGGTGAAAGTTGCGGGAGCTAGGTCCAACTCTAATCCGGTTACAAGTGCCATTCCCCAGGGCTCAGTCCTAGGACCCCTCCTGTTCAGCATATACTTTTCAGAGGTACAGGCAAGCACAGGAGGACTATGGCTGACCAAGTTCGCAGACGACTGCAAACTAGGGGCTATAATTGACTCTCTGGCTGACACAGACTTCCAAAAGGGTCTCACTGAGATGGATACCTGGTGTCAAAATCATGGCCTCAAGCTAAATGCCAAAAAGTGCATAGTCATCCCCTTTGGAAAAAACAAAGTACCCACAAACTACCACATAGGTGGTGGTCCCCTAAATACAGAAGACGTAATAAGGGATCTGGGGACCCAAGTGGATAGTAATCTCACCTTTGATAATCACATTGCCAAAGTGGTTAGAAAATCCTTCTACATGGCCCACCTAATCACAAAAGGGTACGCATCCAGATCAAAAAAGGTCATTGTGCCCCTCTACTTATCACTCATCAGACCCATCATAGAGTACAACACCCCATTTGGGATGTACCTTACAAGACACCTGCAACAGCTGGAAAGACCACAGAAGTACCACACCAAGAGGATCACTGGCCTCAAACAGATGCCCTATGCAGCTCGACTGAAGAAGCTCCAGCTGTACTCGGTTGCATATCGCCTACTCAGAGGTGATTTCTGCCTCACATACAAGGCCAAGTCCAACCCAGAATTGATGGACATGCTCCACCTAAAGAAAACCTTATCCCCTTGAGCCAACATGGTCTAGGGATATAAACCTCACCACAACGATAAATAGGACGTGCTGGAGGGATAGATTCCTGTCCCAGAGACTTCCCATGCTTTGGAACAAGATCCCAATCTACATTTAGGCCGAACTCCTCGCTAACACTCTTCAAAAGAAACCTTGATGAGTGGATGGGAAATTTACCCCGGGAATCACTTCAGTGGCTCTGCTGGACAGAGGCACAGGGAACTAATCTAAGGGGGTGGTGAAAGCCAACACATTCTGGCTAGGCTTATAAATGCCTTCGAGCAGATAGCCTAGTACCTACCTATGAACCTATGAAACTAAAAGAAGGAATGGAATGTGTGTGTGTGTGTGTGTGTGTGTGTGTGTGTGTGTGTGTGTGTGTGTGTGTGTGTGTATCTATCTATCTATCTATCTATCTATCTATCTATCTATATTGCTACTGAGTGATGACAATGTTGATTGCCTATCTGCTTGAACATGTGTTTTGAAAGCTGTGGATGTTGGAATAAGTGTCAGTAGGTAATTCCTAATAAATAAATATAAAACAGTTAATGTGAACTATAAGAAGTTTCACAAATGTATAAAGTTAGATTGCAGTGAGTTTAACATTTGTAGATTTTTGGGAAACTGGATGGGTGGCTGAGGATTTATTATGTACATTAACTAAAGAATAAGACCTAGAAGGCTAGCCTTGTGTTGGACTTACTTCTTCAGCCATCCCATATAAACAGATACAATATTTTTTACTCAGTGTAGAATATTAATGAGCATAAAGCTGATATATCATGGTATAAGAATAAGTAGTTTGTCTCGGGTCTATATTAGATCAACGAACATGTAAATGTTTGAATCTGTAAAGGTCGGCTGTTATAGATCAAACATTTACGTGTTCAAAAATCTTTAAAAAAAAACAAAAAACAAAAAAAAAGGCTAAGTAGTGAATACATAAACCAAAAGGTGTAGGCAGGGGGGCAAGCACCCCTGCACCCCCCAAACCCCCTACTTAAATATACCAAATCCAAGATCACACTACAGTGTAGTGAAGGGGAAATTTCCTGTTTCCGCACTGTAGTGCACTGATGTGCGATCTTGGAGTTGGTATATTTAAGTAGTAGGGGGTGTGGAGAGCACAGCCCCCCATGTGGAGGGTGCAGGGGTGCTTGCCCCCCTGCTAAAACCCTTTTCTTAATTTTTGTTTTCTTTATTTTGTTTTTATTACATTTTTGAACATTTGAATGTCCAATCTCTAAAAGTCGACCTTTAGAGATTCGAACATTTAAATGTTCGTTGATATAATATAGACCCATTTGCCTCATATTCCATAATAGAATACTTGGTAGCATTGACATAAATGAATACAATATATAAGCCAAAGTCAGCCATTTTTTTATTGTATATGGGGGATATTACTGCATTATATGGTTATGTTACTATAAATATTGTATGACTCTAGCATGTTTCATTGAAAATTAATGGAGCAATATAAGATCTCTGGCTCATTGTGAGATGTGGTTGATGTTTTTTTTTCTGTTTTTCTAGAAGATTGGTGAATGGTTATGTACACTAATCAAGGAAGAGTATATGAATGGTGATCAGCATGTATGTTTTGCCTTTGCAGCCATTATGCACATAGCATGGATCGCATCATTACAAAAAAAAGCAATATTGATTTTTTAGAAGCTTGTACATTAACCTGTAAGAACAAATTGTTGACTTCTTATATTAAAAAATGAAGAAGGCCTTTATTGTTTGATGGCATACATATATAATATCTCTCTCTCTCTCTCTCTCTATATATATATATATATATATATATATATATATATATATATATACACACATATAGACAGAGTGATAGACAGATACTCACTTGTATAGTAAATATGCTATCATTGATGATGAAGACTTTATTAATATTATTAAAATTCACAAATATCTATAATACAGATGTATACATTTGTTGGAGTCAGAGACAATGGTTAATCTTACAAACAAGATTATCCTTATTAACCCTAGATATTATAAGACCCAAAATAACTTTAAACTGAAAATAAAAGAAATTTAGGAAAATAGTAATATGATGATAAATATACACCTGCTCTTATCCTGTAATAAAAATGAGATAGTGGAATTATATTGTGAATGACAAAAGTGATGATATATATAAAATCATATTGGTGTTCAGAAATACAGTGAAAAGATCTATGAAGTAAAAAGAAAGATCTAGATGAAAATGATTTATCTGTTTTAAATAAGAATATAATATAACTTTTTATAAAACTTTTTTTACTTGACTTCCTTCTTACTATTTTAGCTATAATTACTTTTATGATTACTTTTTATTAAACTATGTATTAATACTTGGAGCTTTACTCCCCAGGCCTCTACTGAAAATGGACATATATCCAGCTAGACTAGTCCTGTCAACAAATGTAAAATAAATAAAAATAAAATAAATAAATATAACAAATACATTATTAATGGAAAATATTAATAGTTCATCAAACCTATAGCTAGTTTTGAAATTAAAAAACAAAACACTATTTACATATAGCAAGACCAGCTAACTAAAAAAATAAAAAAGGTATAAAATGGACATGAGATTTTATTAAAAGTTTATAACAAAGTTCATGTAATTTTTGAATGAAAGCACCGACCTTTTAATAGAGTCTGAATTCTGTTGTATACCAATCTTTTCTGTGTTTTTTAAATTAACTAAAAAAAAAAAAACCCAGGAACATATGGCATAATAGCTGAAATTTATAAAATATGCCCAAAATGCTGTTCAAATTAAAATAATACATTTTTATTAATGTTTGAAATGGATATATAATTATTCTTATTGGAAATCTATGTTGACAGTTTTACGGAAGCAGGATAAAGATCCAAATTTATGTGCACCTTATAGACCTGTTATTAAATATAGATTATAAAATATTTAGGTCAATCTTGTTTATTATATCAAGCCTAATATTGCCACATGTGATAGATAAAGACCAAACAATGCTCATTATTAGAAGGAAAACGAGATATAATAATGATATTAATAATAATAATAATAATAATAATAGTAATAACAATAATATTTATTGATTGTGTAAATGTTAGTACTTGTGATTTGGCAATAGTTGTTTAGATATTAAAAAAAGATTTTGATTCCCTAAATTGGATGAGATTATTCAAGGCTTTAGAGGAATTTAGTTTTCTGGATCCTTATATAAAGCTAATAAAAGCATTATATAACAATTCTTTATGTTATATTCAAAATGAGTATATGTTTCTCAAGCAATAGCCTTAACAAAAAGAACCAATCAAGATTGTTCCCTTTCATGTCTTTTGTTTTAGAAATACAAACAGTAGTATATACACTCTTTTAGACAAAATGATAATAATGAAGGTTTCAGATTGGAAAGTGGTTGACATTCCAAAATTATATTTATTTATTTATTTATGTATTTATTTTATTTATTGAAATTTGATTACTAGGAAAGTCTAACTGTGTAGGTACTCATTTTCAGAGGCGGCCTAGGGAGAAAAGCTCCAAAGTATTACAAAAAGATTTTAAAAACAATAATCTTACAATGTTCAAAAATAACAATAAAAACAATAAAAATCTACAGTTTAAATGATTATACAAATTAGACATAATGTGAAAACATTGGTAAGAATAGACATAACTTATATGACGATGACTTAATATTTAGAGAAATTTTAGTCAGTTTAGAGAAATTCAAGGTAAGTTAGTGTAATACAAACAAGAAATACAATATGAAGAGGGAGAACAAATAGGGTTATGGCATATATAAACAGACAGGCAGAGAGAGAAACTAAAGTAAGAAAGTAAGTGAAGAAGAAGGAAGAAAGAAGGTGCAGGGTATGAATAGGTACTTGTTAATTCAGGCATAACATATGTAGATAATATATTAAAATATTTAAAAGGGTTTCTAAGCTGAAATAAAATGAGAGCACAAAATGCAAAATGAATAAGCTGAGAGTCAGATTAATCAGTTTTAGACATTTATAAATATAATTGGGATTGTAAAACACTAAATTAGTTAGGAATTGCATTATCAAAAGACTTAGACATCTTTAATGAAATTAATTATGAAACTGTTATCAATGATTTGTATGACACAATCCCAATTTTGAACAGGATATTTTATGTTTAAAGATAGATTGTGCCTGATGATGATGATGATGACAACACATTTGCCAGTAATATTATATGTAATTCATACTACATCATTAACACTGAACAGTGATTAAATAAGATGTTTATAGCTTCCCTTTGCTACTCACATAAACTTACTATTGTTTTCAAATGCCTTATGAGAACATGGGAAAGTAGAGGTTAGGACTCCTTGGTAGTGAATCTTATTCTGTGATCTATTTTCAAAATGTGTACAACTTACTCTGCAAAATGGAAAGAAATTAATAAATGTCTGTGTAAGGATAACATTTTAAAATATCAGGTCAAGTTATAGATAAAATGTTGCCAATATTAAATAACTACCTACAAGCTCTAGATATACAAACACCATATTAAAGTTCTTTACAAGTTTTCTATACAAATACTCAAATGTTAAAGAATTTAATTTATTTCAAGATTTGCTGAAGATCCTAATGTAAGAAAAATGTTGGATTTGAAATTAGCTTAGCCTGTCAGTGTAAATGATAAAAAGAACCACACTTCAGACAATTTAGTCAATAATAGCATTATTCACAGGTATGAAATACATTCTGAAGAATGTTTACTGGTTCAAATATTGCATAATTTACATTTAGAAATACACAAAATATGAGGGGAATAGGAGTAATGACCTACCCAGTGTAGCTGAACTACATAAAATCTATAATAAACAGTAGTGAAGATATTTTGGCTGCTTGAAATGCGTACCCTGTATATACTAGAAGTAAAATAAAATATGATGGTAGGGTAGCAATATGGCAGATAAATCCTAGTAAACTGAAGGAATTAACCTTCCTATGCACTCTGGTGCCTCATTTTCAGTTATAAATCACCCTGCATATGTGGACGTTAAAAATCATTTACTTGATTTCTCTTGTTAGTCAATTAAATAACAATTAATTCAAGGTGCTTAGCGATGTCAGCACCAAACATTAAGCTTTAGTAGTGAAATAACAGAGCTTCATTTGAACATTTGTATCCCTTGTCAAGACAGTATATGCAGGCGGTGACAGTGTGCCTCACTTAAACACTTGTGCTAGATATAAAACAATATACCCAGATAGTTTGCGTTATTAGTATCAGTCTATGTACGCAAAAGGTAGTGTAAAACAAACTACCTATAACTGCCCATACCTTAGTTGAATCCAATGTGGTCAAAATTCACTCAGGTAGCTTGGTTCTCGTATGCGCTTCTATGATGCGCTTCTGTAGACAAGCAAAAGAACAAGCGTATAAAACAGGTATCCCTGCAGAATCTTTCTGTTCATTTAAATCAGTAAATCCAGTCTTTCGGTATGGGTGCAGCCAAAACTGCGCTTCTGTAGATAAGCAAAAGGACAAGCATACAAAGTAGGTTTCCCTACAAAATCTTTCTGTTCATTTGAGTCAATAAATCCACTTTCTCGATGTAAGAGCAGCCAGAACTGCTCTCTTAAATACACGCAACTAGCGAAAATACTTCACTTGGAAGCTATATCTTCATGAATAGAAGGATCGACCCAACATCAATGCAATATAGTATAAAAAAGCTTTTATTTAACAAAACGGCAAGCGCTTTCACCCGAAGGCTTCATCAGGCCATTAAACGTTACATATTCATTTAAAACTGCATCTTAAATGCTTTTATAATTAATTACATCACTTCCCTCAATATCCTGTAATTACTATAATTACTAAAATACAGATGTCTTAAAGGTACATCATGATATCTATTTAATACAGCTCTAAAGAATAATATATAAAATAGTATGTGTGTAAAAACCATGTTACTATTACAAATAGCGCCATGAATACTTATTATAACTAATACATAAAAAATAATAAATAAATGTGATGCTCTACAAGGCGTTATATAATAAATAAGATGCTGTAATAAGTGTGTGTGTACTAGAATATAAAATGAAATAAAATAAAATAAAATAAAATAATAAAAACAAAATTCAAATGATGTCTAAGGTATATGCACATGCTAAAATGTAAAAACAAATGCATGAGTGCATATCTGGGGAATGTATGTGCAATTTAAAAAATATAACAAAATATACACTGATGTGTATATGTAAAATGTATATATGCATAAATATATATATCTAAGTAATATTTGTATTAATAAATCATATATATGAAAGGTATATCTATATATGGATATATAAAAGGTACAAATAAAGTAAAACATGTATACCATGAATAATAATGCTAATAATATCTATTTGTGTATATCTGAATAATGTATGTTTGGTATAATAAAATAAAATACATGTTAGAACGTGTATGAAAAATGTATGTATATGTAGTATATGAATAGTATAATAAAATAAGATACATATTAGAGTGCATATGAAAAATGCATGTGTATGTAGGTGTATAAAAAGTACATATAAGATGAACCAAGTGTACTATGGATAGTAAAACCAAATATGCCCATGCTATATCATAGTAGGGGCATAGCATAAATCCATATATACATACATTTGTACTTAAATACATATACGCATGTACTATACATGCACATCCTCCTATGCATGCATGCATATACTAAAACATCAGGTGAACACTTAAAAATATATTTCCATATCGGTGATCATATTCATATGCATTCCATCAAATATGCAGGCTAAGTGCATGTAATTGCTAGGAATATCATAATCCATAATATATGGAAATATCTAAACAACAAATGATAATCCTTATGATAATATAAATAGATTCTCTATAGATATTAAGAATGTCATCAAATGATAATGTCAACATATATATAAAAATTAATATCTACATATATATACAAATTAATCAAATGTCCATAATTATTAAAACTCATATTATCATATAATTTATTTTCTAACTCAACTATCTAACATTGCATATACAAGAGAAAAAACACTAAAAAACACTAAAAAACAACATCTATAATTGCATGAGTACTACTTAAAAAACAGTAGTTATTAATATTATATGGTCATTTAGTCATATACATGGCTTAAAACAGTATTATGATTAGTAATATCACTTTATTGTTAATTATATTACTACCATTTGTTAATTTTTATTAACTTTTAACTTCCTGGCTTTAAGCATGGGTTTGATAGGAATTCTATCATTAAGCCCTGGTTCTAAGTGTGCTCTCAAGCGAATAATCCATTTGCTTTCATGTTGTTCAGTAATGTTACGTATGGGCCCTCTTCTAATAGTGGGAACATTAACTTGCATGACCATAAAACTGAAGTTATGTTGTTTGGTAGTATTCATTACATGTTTAGATAGTGCATTTTTATCGAATCCTATTCTGATATTATAATAATGTTCTCTGATCCTCTCTCTCAATCGCCTGTCTGTTTTGCCCACATAAAAAGCTGAGCATAACTGGCATGTTGCCAAGTATACTACATGTGTGGTTTCACAGTTGGCGTTGCAATGGAATTTAAATGTGCGTTGTGTAATAGGATGTATAAAATTAGCTGATTGATTTATGGTGTAACAAAAGTTACACTTACCACATGGTCTAGTCCTAGCATCTAAATCACCATTTGATGGAATGGGATCAACTCTATTAGGGCCACATAACATCCTATACAAATTCAATTTATTCTTATAAGTAAACTTAGGTGCACTCCCTACTGTTCCTGAAATTACTGGATCAACTTGTAGTAGATCCCAGTATTTCGTATAGGCCTTTTTGATATTATTAACATCCTGTGTGTAGTAAATAGTTGCTGTAGACCTACTATCCTGTGCATAATTATTACTTGCTTCAATAAGTGACTTATTACTCATGCTTTGGTCAGCAAAATATGGGTATGCCCGTCCTTCTCTTAATGTTTCCATATCAGTTAGACCTTCATCTATTTCTTGTAATTTATATGATCTAGCTGTAAACTGTTGTTTTAGTTCCTCTATACCTTGTTTATATCCTTTCTGTGTAGAATTTAACCTTGATAAACGCATGGCTTGCCCTTTAACCACGTTTTATAAACATGGCCAGGATGCATGCTTGACCTGTGCAAGTATGAGCTTCTGTAGCAGGTTTTCCTATAAACTCCTGTATTAATATAACCATTTAATATCTTCTCTACGTATACATCCAGATACGGTACGAGATCCTGTGATTCTACCATCGTAAACTTTAAATATGCAGTTGTTAGGTTCATTTCTTTTAGAAACCATTCCAACTCTTTTTCATCTGATTTCCATATCAAAAACAGGTCATCTACAAAACGTACATAGAATCCTACATTTTTCTTGAAATTTTCCATATTAAATAATAACCTACTCTCCCAATCCGCCATTACTAGGTTGGCGTAGCTATTGGCACAAGATGTGCCCATAGCCACGCCATCCCTTTGTATATACATTTTCTGATGGAATGTAAAGATATTATTGTTCAATACCATCTCCATCAATGTGCAGATTTTATCTATTTGTATCGGAGTGTAATATGACACTAGGCATCTACGTATACATTCAATACCTTGTTTGTTTGGAATACTAGTAAATAATGATGTAACATCCAGGGTAACTAACCAATAATTGGGTATAACTTTTTCTTCTTTCATATAGTCATATAATTTAATCAGAAATTTTCTGGTGTCCCTTAAAATATGTGCATGTTTCTCCACTATAGGTTTTAATTTAGATTCAATATATATTGACATGGGTTCCATTATCCATCCCTCCCTGCTACTATAGGCCTTATGGGAGGGGAAGTCGGATTTTTATGTATCTTGGGAACACCTTGTATACATGGTATTCTAAGATTATCAACATGACAAAAACTATATAATTCTGGGCTAATGCTACCTTCTTGGTGTAAACTCATAATTTCCATCTGAACTTTAGACACAATAGTATCTACCTTTCTACCACTAATTTCTTCATAATACTGATCTTCTTCCAACATATCTTTCATACTAGATATATACTTATCCATATCCATAATAACAGTAGGCCCTCCCTTATCTGCTGGTCTAATCATTATACTTTGATCATTTTTTAAATCTTGGAGTGCCTTTCTCGCTCCATAGGTAAGGTTTCTATAGCCTTTTTTGTTATTATTCTGTATACCTTCATTCTGTTTATGTAGTTCTTCTTCAACCAATCTGGAATATGCATCTAATAATGGATGTAAAGGTGGTATGTAAGCACTAGGTTTCCTTAGGGCATGTCCCTCCATAGTTGTTCCAGCACTGCCATAATCTATTTTAAGATGTATATTTCTGACAAATAATTTCAAATCAATAATCGTTTCTGTTATATCACTTTTGGTTGTGGGTATAAAGGTAAGTCCTTTTTCTAATACTTCAGTCTCTTTATTAGTGAGAATTTTACTGGAAATATTCCAAATTAGTGTGTTAGATTTTTGTTCCACATTTTCTTTAATGTAGGCCCTGTGTGTTCTATATCCGTAATTCTCCTTTTTTGCCTCCCCCGGCTCATGGACCTGTCCCTCCCCCCTCCTGGCCATTTCTCCCCTATGGGGACAGGGACCATCTCTCTGTTTTCTGATCTTTTAATGTTAAAAGTAGATGTTTTCCTTCTAACAATATCTTCCTTATTGGGGCTTGTATTCTCACTTTGTTGTGTATTAGGGGTTACATCTATTATGGAATCAGTATGTTCTCCCACTGCTTCAGTAATATTGTTGGTATCCTGCTGCATTCCCTCATTATCCTGGTGCACCACAGCTGTCACTTACTTGGTTCCTACTTCTGTTTATATTAGGAGTATCATTAGTAGATAGCTCACTATTTATATCAGCAATATTAATTACACTATGTTGTACTTTTCCATCTCTATCAACATTTGGGTTACTAAATCTATGTGATACATTTGCATTTTTATTCACAGTAGTTTGTTGCGAATGTATATCATTCTTTTCATTCAATATCTTATTATTATTGGCAGTTCTATCTTCTCTGGGCCAGGTGAAGACTTGGCCTCTAGCAAAATCCTTTGTATCTCTGTTTATTTTGTTCTGTTTCTGCTCCAGTAGCTTCTTTTTGAACAAATACATATTGTCCAATAATTTCTCCATACTTTTATCTACTGCATGCTTCGGAAAAATAGAATATATGCTTTTTTGCTGTTCCGTAACCTGTTCTCTCAGTTCCCTTTCTTCAGATGAAAAGTAATTATTAAGCAAAGTCATGTATTGTATACTTGTATCTAAATTTATCTTTTGCCATTGGTATAGCAAGTCTGGGTACTTAGTACCTGTAGTGGGCATTTTTAAGATACGTAATCCCTTTGGTATAATTTGTCGCTCTATGCACACCTCAAAATGTTGCCTCTGTAATTGTAGGCGTTTTAGTTTAATAAAGTCTGATTCCATTTTGCTGAGCATAATTGGTAGGCCATTGATGTTATGGCCATCTCTAATTTCCTCATCTGTGGTTATATTACTGGTGTCATATGCTTTCAGCAGATTTTCTTTTCCTTGTACATATTGTTGAAATCTCTTTGCATTGTCCCGATGGCTTTCGGGTACATATGGTAATTCAATGCTGATCTCATCCATTTCTGCCATTATAAAGATCAAACAGCCAAACAAAATAAGTATAATAAACAGTAGTGAAGATATTTTGGCTGCTTGAAATGCGTACCCTGTATATACTAGAAGTAAAATAAAATATGATGGTAGGGTAGCAATATGGCAGATAAATCCTAGTCAAGACAGTATATGCAGGCGGTGACAGTGTGCCTCACTTAAACACTTGTGCTAGATATAAAATGATATACCCAGATAGTTTGCGTTATCAGTATCAGTCTATGTACGCAAAAGGTAGTGTAAAACAAACTACCTATAACTGCCCATACCTTAGTTGAATCCAATGTGGTCAAAATTCACTCAGGTAGCTTGGTTCTCGTATGCGCTTCTATGATGCGCTTCTGTAGACAAGCAAAAGAACAAGCGTATAAAACAGGTATCCCTGCGGAATCTTTCTGTTCATTTAAATCAGTAAATCCAGTCTTTCGGTATGGGTGCAGCCAAAACTGCGCTTCTGTAGATAAGCAAAAGGACAAGCATATAAAGTAGGTTTCCCTACAAAATCTTTCTGTTCATTTGAGTCAATAAATCCACTCTCTCGATGTAAGAGCAGCCAGAACTGCTCTCTTAAATACACGCAACTAGCGAAAATACTTCACTTGGAAGCTATATATTCATGAGTAGAAGGATCGACCCAACATCAATGCAATATAGTATAAAAAAGCTTTTATTTAACAAAACGGCAAGCGCTTTCACCCGAAGGCTTCATCAGGCCATTAAACATTACATATTCATTTAAAACTGCATCTTAAATGCTTTTATAATTAATGACATCACTTCCCTCAATATCCTGTAATTACTATAATTACTAAAATACAGATGTCTTAAAGGTACATCATGATATCTATTTAATACAGCTCTAAAGAATAATATATAAAATAGTATGTGTGTAAAAACCATGTTAATATTACAAATAGCGCCATGAATACTTATTATAACTAATACATAAAAAATAATAAATAAATGTGATGCTCTACAAGGCGTTATATAATAAATAAGGTGCTGTAATAAGTGTGTGTGTACTAGAATATAAAATGAAATAAAATAAAATAAAATAAAATAATAAAAACAAAATTCAAATGATGTCTAGGGTATATGCACATGCTAAAATGTAAAAACAAATGCATGAGTGCATATCTGGGGAATGTATGTGCAATTTAAAA
Organism: Protopterus annectens; assembly: GCF_019279795.1. Taxonomy (NCBI): domain Eukaryota; kingdom Metazoa; phylum Chordata; order Ceratodontiformes; family Protopteridae; genus Protopterus; species Protopterus annectens. The sequence continues at coordinate 1,706,384,008 of NC_056725.1, read as the reverse complement.
AATATAACAAAATGTACACTGATGTGTATATGTAAAATGTATATATGCATAAATATATATATCTAAGTAATATTTGTATTAATAAATCATATATATGAAAGGTATATCTATATATGGATATATAAAAGGTACAAATAAAGTAAAACATGTATACCATGAATAATAATGCTAATAATATCTATTTGTGTATATCTGAATAATGTATGATTTTTATAATAAAATAAAATACATGTTAGAACGTGTATGAAAAATGTATGTATATGTAGTATATGAATAGTATAATAAAATAAGATACATATTAGAGTGTATATGAAAAATGCATGTGTATGTAGGTGTATAAAAAGTACATATAAGATGAACCAAGTGTACTATGGATAGTAAAACCAAATATGCCCATGCTATATCATAGTAGGGGCATAGCATAAATCCACACACACATACATTTATACTTAAATATCTATACATGCATATACTATGCATGCACATCCTCCTATGCATGCATGCACATACTAAGGCATCAAATAAACACTTAAAAACATATATATTTCCATATCGGTGATCATATTCATATGCATTCCATCAAATATGCAGGCTAAGTGCATGTAATTGCTAGGAATATCATAATCCATAATATATGGAAATATCTAAACAACAAATAATAATCCTTATGATAATATAAATAGATTCTCTATAGATATTAAGAATGTCATCAAATGATAATGTCTACATATATATAAAAATTAATATCTACATATATATAAAAATTAATCAAATGTCCATAATTATTAAAACTCATATTATCATATAATTTATTTTCTAACTCAACTATCTAACATTGCATATACAAGAGAAAAAAACACTAAAAAACACTAAAAAACAACATCTATAATTGCATAAGTACTACTTAAAAAACAGTAGTTATTAATATTATATGGTCATTATTAACATGGTTTTTACACACATACTATTTTATATATTATTCTTTAGAGCTGTATTAAATAGATATCATGATGTAGGGCAGTTATAGGTAGTTTGTTTTACACTACCTTTTGCGTACATAGACTGATACTGATAACGCAAACTATCTGGGTATATTGTTTTATATCTAGCACAAGTGTTTAAGTGAGGCACACTGTCACCGCCTGCATACAAATGTTCAAATGAAGCTCTGTTATTTCACTACTAAAGCTTAATGTTTGGTGCTGACATCGCTAAGCACCTTGAATTAATTGTTATTTAATTGACTAACAAGAGAAATCAAGTAAATGATTTTTAACGCCCACATATGCAGGGTGATTTATAACTGAGATTGAGGCACCAGAGTGCATAGGAAGGTTAATTCCTTCAGTTTACTAGGATTTATCTGCCATATTGCTACCCTACCATCATATTTTATTTTACTTCTAGTATATACAGGGTACGCATTTCAAGCAGCCAAAATATCTTCACTACTGTTTATTATACTTATTTTGTTTGGCTGTTTGATCTTTATAATGGCAGAAATGGATGAGATCAGCATTGAATTACCATATGTACCCGAAAGCCATCGGGACAACGCAAAGAGATTTCAACAATATGTACAAGGAAAAGAAAATCCGCTGAAAGCATATGACACCAGTAATATAACCACAGATGAGGAAATTAGAGATGGCCATAACATCAATGGCCTACCAATTATGCTCAGCAAAATGGAATCAGACTTTATTAAACTAAAACACCTACAATTACAGAGGCAACATTTTGAGGTGTGCATAGAGCGACGAATTATACCAAGGGGATTACGTATCTTAAAAATGCCCACTACAGGTACTAAGTACCCAGACTTGCTATACCAATGGCAAAAGATAAATTTAGATACAAGTATACAATACATGACTTTGCTTAATAATTACTTTTCATCTGAAGAAAGGGAACTGAGAGAACAGGTTACGGAACAGCAAAAAAGCATATATTCTATTTTTCCGAAACATGCAGTAGATAAAAGTATGGAGAAATTATTGGACAATATGTATTTGTTCAAAAAGAAGCTACTGGAGCAGAAACAGAACAAAATAAACAGAGATACAAAGGATTTTGCTAGAGGCCAAGTCTTCACCTGGCCCAGAGAAGATAGAACTGCCAATAATAATAAGATATTGAATGAAAAGAATGATATACATTCACAACAAACTACTGTGAATAAAAATGCAAATGTATCACATAGATTTAATAACCCAAATGTTGATAGAGATGGAAAAGTACAACATAGTGTAATTAATATTGCTGATATAAATAGTGAGCTATCTACTAATGATACTCCTAATATAAACAGAAGTAGGAACCAAGTAACAGTGACAGCTGTGGTGCACCAGGATAATGAGGGAATGCAGCAGGATACCAACAATATTACTGAAGCAGTGGGAGAACATACTGATTCCATAATAGATGTAACCCCTAATACACAACAAAGTGAGAATACAAGCCCCAATAAGGAAGATATTGTTAGAAGGAAAACATCTACTTTTAACATTAAAAGATCAGAAAACAGAGAGATGGCCCCTTTCCCCATAGGGGAGAAATGGCCAGTAGGGGGGAGGGACAGGTCCATGAGCCAGGGGAGGCAAAAAAGGAGAATTACGGATATAGAACACACAGGGCCTACATTAAAGAAAATGTGGAACAAAAATCTAACACACTAATTTGGAATATTTCCAGTAAAATTCTCACTAATAAAGAGACTGAAGTATTAGAAAAAGGACTTATCTTTATACCCACAACCAAAAGTGATATAACAGAAACGATTATTGATTTGAAATTATTTGTCAGAAATATACATCTTAAAATAGATTATGGCAGTGCTGGAACAACTATGGAGGGACATGCCCTAAGGAAACCTAGTGCTTACATACCACCTTTACATCCATTATTAGATGCATATTCCAGATTGGTTGAAGAAGAACTACATAAACAGAATGAAGGTATACAGAATAATAACAAAAAAGGCTATAGAAAACTTACCTATGGAGCGAGAAAGGTACTCCAAGATTTAAAAAATGATCAAAGTATAATGATTAGACCAGCAGATAAGGGAGGGCCTACCGTTATTATGGATATGGATAAGTATATATCTAGTATGAAAGATATGTTGGAAGAAGATCAGTATTATGAAGAAATTAGTGGTAGAAAGGTAGATACTATTGTGTCTAAAGTTCAGATGGAAATTATGAGTTTACACCAAGAAGGTAGCATTAGCCCAGAATTATATAGTTTTTGTCATGTTGGTAATCCTAGAATACCATGTATACAAGGTATTCCCAAGATACATAAAAATCCGACTTCCCCTCCCATGAGGCCTATAGTAGCAGGGAGGGGATGGATAACGGAACCCATGTCAATATATATTGAATCTAAATTAGAACCTATAGTGGAGAAACATGCACATATTTTAAGGGACACCAGACAATTTCTGATTAAATTATATGACTATATGAAAGAAGAAAAAGTTATACCCAATTATTGGTTAGTTACCCTGGATGTTACATCATTATTTACTAGTATTCCAAACAAACAAGGTATTGAATGTATACGTAGATGCCTAGTGTCATATTACACTCCGATACAAATAGATAAAATCTGCACATTGATGGAGATGGTATTGAACAATAATATCTTTACATTCCATCAGAAAATTTATATACAAAGGGATGGTGTGGCTATGGGCACATCTTGTGCCGTCATTACTACGCCAACCTAGTAATGACGGATTGGGAGAGTAGGTTATTATTTAATATGGAAAATTTCAAGAAAAATGTAGGATTCTATGTACGTTTTGTAGATGACCTGTTTTTGATATGGAAATCAGATGAAAAAGAGTTGGAATGGTTTCTAAAAGAAATGAACCTAACAACTGCATATTTAAAGTTTACGATGGTAGCATCACAGGATCTCGTACCGTATCTGGATGTATACGTAGAGAAGATATTAAATGGTTATATTAATACAGGAGTTTATAGGAAAACCTGCTACAGAAGCTCATACTTGCACAGGTCAAGCATGCATCCTGGCCATGTTTTTAAAAACGTGGTTAAAGGGCAAGCCATGCATTTATCAAGGTTAAATTCTACACAGGAAGGATATAAACAAGGTATAGAGGAACTAAAACAACAGTTTACAGCTAGATCATATAAATTACAAGAAATAGATGAAGGTCTAACTGATATGGAAACATTAAGAGAAGGACGGGCATACCCATATTTTGCTGACCAAAGCATGAGTAATAAGTCACTTATTGAAGCAAGTAATAATTATGCACAGGATAGTAGGCCTACAGCAACTATTTACTACACACAGGATGTTAATAATATCAAAAAGGCCTATACGAAATACTGGGATCTACTAAAGTTGATCCAGTAATTTCAGGAACAGTAGGGAGTGCACCTAAGTTTACTTATAAGAATAAATTGAATTTGTATAGGATGTTATGTGGCCCTAATAGAGTTGATCCCATTCCATCAAATGGTGATTTAGATGCTAGGACTAGACCATGTGGTAAGTGTAACTTTTGTTACACCATAAATCAATCAGCTAATTTTATACATCCTATTACACAACGCACATTTAAATTCCATTGCAACGCCAAGTGTGAAACCACACATATAGTATGCTTGGCAACATGCCAGTTATGCTCAGCTTTTTATGTGGGCAAAACAGACAGGCGATTGAGAGAGAGGATCAGAGAACATTATTATAATATCAGAATAGGATTCGATAAAAATGCACTATCTAAACATGTAATGAATACTACCAAACAACATAACTTCAGTTTTATGGTCATGCAAGTTAATGTTCCCACTATTAGAAGAGGGCCCATACGTAACACTACTGAACAACATGAAAGCAAATGGATTATTCGCTTGAGAGCACACTTAGAACCAGGGCTTAATGATAGAATTCCTATCAAACCCATGCTTAAAGCCAGGAAGTTAAAAGTTAATAAAAATTAACAAATGGTAGTAATATAATTAACAATAAAGTGATATTACTAATCATAATACTGTTTTAAACCATGTATATGACTAAATGACCATATAATATTAATAACTACTGTTTTTTAAGTAGTACTCATGCAATTATAGATGTTGTTTTTTAGTGTTTTTTAGTGTTTTTTTCTCTTGTATATGCAATGTTAGATAGTTGAGTTAGAAAATAAATTATATGATAATATGAGTTTTAATAATTTTGGACATTTGATTAATTTTTATATATATGTAGATATTAATTTTTATATATATGTAGACATTATCATTTGATGACATTCTTAATATCTATAGAGAATCTATTTATATTATCATAAGGATTATTATTTGTTGTTTAGATATTTCCATATATTATGGATTATGATATTCCTAGCAATTACATGCACTTAGCCTGCATATTTGATGGAATGCATATGAATATGATCACCGATATGGAAATATATATGTTTTTAAGTGTTTATTTGATGTCTTAGTATGTGCATGCATGCATAGGAGGATGTGCATGCATAGTATATGCGTGTATATATATTTAAGTATAAATGTATGTGTGTGTGGATTTATGCTATGCCCCTACTATGATATAGCATGGGCATATTTGGTTTTACTATCCATAGTACACTTGGTTCATCTTATATGTACTTTTTATACACCTACATACACATGCATTTTTCATATACACTCTAATATGTATCTTATTTTATTATACTATTCATATACTACATATACATACATTTTTCATACACGTTCTAACATGTATTTTATTTTATTATACCAAACATACATTATTCAGATATACACAAATAGATATTATTAGCATTATTATTCATGGTATACATGTTTTAATAAATAAAAGCAACCAAAAACCAATAAAAATGAAAGCCACTAAGGTAGACCAAAAAGCGATGCTTCCAAATAGCGTACACAGTATTTTATTTGTCCGCTTTCGTAAAACACTTCTTCAGAATGAAAAAACACAGTTAAAACCACATTTAAATACAACAATCAATTAATTAATGCTAATTAGACTAATAAAACAAAAATGTTGTAACAATTACCTGAAACAGTTACTTAAAAAAGAGGGAAACCACTTTCTTTTTATCAGTAATATATAACTTACGATGTTTTAAAAAACATTTAACATTAATACATTCATTTAACCCAGGTGGCTTATCAGATTTCAATTTTATTTGCCAGGTTGCTTCTCTTTGTTCTAAATAGTTCTTAAGATCCCCTCCCCTAGGATCAACAGGACAAACTTCTAAAACAGAAAACAAAAATTTTTTGTAAGAGGGACAATCAATGGAATGCTTATACAAGGCATTGGTGATATCTTTATGTTTAATAGCATAGTTATGTTCTTTAATACGTGTACTGAGTTTCCTGGTAGTCATCCCTACGTAAAACGCAGGACACCCAGAACAAAAAGAAATGTAAACAACATTGGTAGCATTACAGTTGACTAAGCCAGGTACTTCAATGGTGTAAGTAATGGAACAAACAGCTATATAGGGACTAACTAGAATAAATCTACAGGCAGTACATTCATGACAACAATGCATGCCGCGTTTGGTAGATAAAACATTGTTAACTGGTTTTTTATCCTTTTCCAAAATGTTTTTCAAATTATATTCATTACGGAAAACACATTTCGGATAAAAAACCAGTTAACAATGTTGTTTACATTTCTTTTTGTGCTGGGTGTCCTGCGTTTTACGTAGGGATGACTACCAGGAAACTCAGTACACGTATTAAAGAACATAACTATGCTATTAAACGTAAAGATATCACCAATGCCTTGTATAAGCATTCCATTGATTGTCCCTCTTACAAAAAATTTTTGTTTTCTGTTTTAGAAGTTTGTCCTGTTGATCCTAGGGGAGGGGATCTTAAGAACTATTTAGAACAAAGAGAAGCAACCTGGCAAATAAAATTGAAATCTGATAAGCCACCTGGGTTAAATGAATGTATTAATGTTAAATGTTTTTTAAAACATCGTAAGTTATATATTACTGATAAAAAGAAAGTGGTTTCCCTCTTTTTTAAGTAACTGTTTCAGGTAATTGTTACAACATTTTTGTTTTATTAGTCTAATTAGCATTAATTAATTGATTGCTGTATTTAAATGTGGTTTTAACTGTGTTTTTTCATTCTGAAGAAGTGTTTTACGAAAGCGGACAAATAAAATACTGTGTACGCTATTTGGAAGCATCGCTTTTTGGTCTACCTTAGTGGTATACATGTTTTACTTTATTTGTACCTTTTATATATCCATATATAGATATACCTTTCATATATATGATTTATTAATACAAATATTACTTAGATATATATATTTATGCATATATACATTTTACATATACACATCAGTGTATATTTTGTTATATTTTTTAAATTGCACATACATTCCCCAGATATGCACTCATGAATTTGTTTTTACATTTTAGCATGTGCATATACCTTAGACATCATTTGAATTTTGTTTTTATTATTTTATTTTATTTTATTTTATTTCATTTTATATTCTAGTACACACACACTTATTACAGCATCTTATTTATTATATAACGCCTTGTAGAGCATCACATTTATTTATTATTTTTTATGTATTAGTTATAATAAGTATTCATGGCACTATTTGTAATATTAACATGGTTTTTACACACATACTATTTTATATATTATTCTTTAGAGCTGTATTAAATAGATATCATGATGTACCTTTAAGACATCTGTATTTTAGTAGTTATAGTAATTACAGGATATTGAGGGAAGTGATGTCATTAATTATAAAAGCATTTAAGATGCAGTTTTAAATGAATATGTAATGTTTAATGGTCTGATGAAGCCTTCGGGTGAAAGCGCTTGCCGTTTTGTTAAATAAAAGCTTTTTTATACTATATTGCATTGATGTTGGGTCGATCCTTCTATTCATGAAGATATAGCTTCCAAGTGAAGTATTTTCGCTAGTTGTGTGTATTTAAGAGAGCAGTTCTGGCTGCTCTTACATCGAGAGAGTGGATTTATTGACTCAAATGAACAGAAAGATTTTGTAGGGAAACCTACTTTGTATGCTTGTCCTTTTGCTTATCTACAGAAGCGTAGTTTTGGCTACACCCATACCGAAAGACTGGATTTACTGATTTAAATGAACAGAAAGATTCCGCAGGGATACCTGTTTTATACGCTTGTTCTTTTGCTTGTCTACAGAAGCGCATCATAGAAGCGCATACGAGAACCAAGCTACCTGAGTGAATTTTGACCACATTGGATTCAACTAAGGTATGGGCAGTTATAGGTAGTTTGTTTTACACTACCTTTTGCGTACATAGACTGATACTGATAACGCAAACTATCTGGGTATATCGTTTTATATCTAGCACAAGTGTTTAAGTGAGGCACACTGTCACCGCCTGCATATACTGTCTTGACAAGGGATACAAATGTTCAAATGAAGCTCTGTTATTTCACTACTAAAGCTTAATGTTTGGTGCTGACATTGCTAAGCACCTTGAATTAATTGTTATTTAATTGACTAACAAGAGAAATCAAGTAAATGATTTTAACGCCCACATATGCAGGGTGATTTATAACTGAGATTGAGGCACCAGAGTGCATAGGAAGGTTAATTCCTTCAGTTTACTAGGATTTATCTGCCATATTGCTACCCTACCATCATATTTTATTTTACATAAAATCTATGTTAATGAATGGAGTGAATACTACTTCAAGCTTATCTCAGTTGTACAACATTATAAAAACATGCAAATTGTCAGTACTTAACTCTTAACTCTTACTTTGATTGCTTAAGTCAAACTAACTACTCAAATTTTATTGACATAGACAAGACCATAACATTAAGCTCAATTAAAAAAAAAAAGAAAAAAAACGAAACCTGTATGTTATCAATTTATTTACTTATTTGTCTCTTTTAATCAGGAAAGTCCGACAGGGTAATACCCATTTTCCACGGTGTTATGGAGAGAAAAGCTCCATTTGCTTACATTGCATTATGCTAAGTTTCAGTTAAACACAGAGTAGTTACATTTCTATTTACAATTATACACAAACAGTAGTTACATTTATACATTCTAAGATTTTACTAAGGTAGAAGTTACTAAAGAGAAAGAACCGCGTGCAGCTTAGTGGATTATACAGGCAGCAGTTATGCATAATTTTTTTTTGTCATTTCAGTGAGAGGTTGAGTGTATTCCATTTAAGGAGAGTGTTTGGAGGGTATCGTACAATGAACTGAAAGTCTCAGCCTTGTGATGAGCATGTGCAGGACCATGAATGGTTAAGATGTTGTTTGAGCAGTGGTTTAAAACTACTGAGTTTGTTGGAGAGTTTTATTAGTGTGGAGATACTATTCCAGAGTTTAGCAATGTACTAGCAGTAGAGTGAGTCTCCTGCAACATTATTTGACTTATTAGTAAGTAATATGAATTTATTGCTAGAGCGGAGGTCCCTTGTTGGACAGTAGGTCAAGTAATAAGTTATGTAGTGCAGGGCATTTTTTCTGGATAATGAATGAGTTTGTGTGTTGTAGATAGTTGTGAATATGTTAGACAGTACAGTTGTGCAGTTCAAGCCAGTATAATTGCTTTAAGCTATGAAAATAGAGGGTCCTATGAGAGAAATAGGTGGCAAATTTAGCTGTTTTATTGTAGCAGGAGGCAAGTTTCTTTCTTTGAGTATGGTTTAAGGTTGTTAGGATAGGAGCAGTGTATAAGAGAGTTGGCAATAAGAAGGTGGTAGCTAGAATTTTTCTTGCAGTATCTGTAAGGAATTCTTTGATCCTATAAAGGAAGCCTAGTTTCTGGTATGTAGATTTAATGATGTGCAGTATATGCTAGTCATATTTGAGAATGTCATCCACTATAGTGCCTAGAAGTTTACTGTGAGCAACAGTTTCAATGACGGTATTATTTGCTGACTTTATGATAAAAAATTGATTTTGATTTTGGCAACTTTTTGAGGTAAAAAGCATTAACTATGTTTTCTTGGGGTTGTGTAGGAGATTTGATTTCTTTGAGCCAGGTTTCTACAGAGGAGAATGATTTTGGGGGCAATGTCTTCGAGTTTATTTATTGTTGAGGCCTCACATGTTAATGTTGAGTCATCTGCATACTGAACTAAACTAGCATGGGGAGTGGAGATGTGGAGGTCATTAATAAATATATTAAATAGGAGAGGACCCAGGATAGAGCCATGGGTGACACTTGTAGTAACTGGTTGAAAGGATGAGTAGGTTTGTTGCCATTTGATGGCTTGTTGCCTTCCAGGTTGGTAACTAAGAAACCACACCAAGGAGTATTGTGAAAGTCCTACTGAGGAGAGTCAAACAAGCAGCTGCTGGTGCAAAACAGTATCAAATGCCTTTGACAAGTCTAAGAACATAGTGGACACAAGCAGACTGCTGTTTCTATGTTGGTTTATTATACTGGTAAAATGTAGTAGAGCAGTAGTGGTGCTGTCCTGGGGCCTAAAGCCATATTGTGTTTCTGAGAGCAGGTTATTTGAGGTTAGGTATTGCATCAACTGCATATGGCTGTATTTCTCTAATATTTTGGAATGGGGTAAAGAATCACTATTGGTTTGTATTTATTGAACTTTCCATATCTGCTACCTTTGTGCAGTGGTATGATGTAGGATTTTTCCACAGTGATGAGATGTATCTTTCTGCTATGGACCTATTAATTAGTATGTACACAGGGAAGGCTATTGCCAATTTTAGTTGTCTGATGGTAGTTGGGCTACAGCTATGGAAGTAGTTTTTAGTTTAAGGATATACTTCCTTATGAGCAAGGTAGGTACTGGACTAAAATTGAAGAGCTGTGAATAGTTTTGATTGGACAGGGGTAGAGAGAGAGAGGGGAAGATGTATTAGTGTCCAACAGAAATAATATTGATTGTATAAAGTAGGATTTAAACTGTGTGGAGATAAGAGTCTGTCATGTTATAATATAGCTTTGCTCAGCTTAACAACAAATCCAATCCTCAAAAATTTTGGTCAACTCTCAACAACATCTTCTATCCTGGAAAGCCCTCTAATCCCTCCCCATACCCTAACTCTTCCTCTCAGGAAACAGCTACCCTCCTGAATAAACACTTTATCTCTTCCATCCAAAATCTGGTAACCTCTAAGCTAAACTCTACTTCGACACCCACCTCTCCAAGTCCCACTAACACAACTTTGTTTTCTTCTGAGCCAGTTCCCATTACTTACATCAAATCTCTACTACTCAAGCTAAAACCTTGCTCTCCTTCCACTGATAATCTATCTCCTTCATTCCTCAAACTTGCTGCTGACTCAATTGCTTATTCTGTATCTGTACTAATTAATCGATCTATTCTGTAATCAACTGTCCCCACCCTTTGGAAATCTTTCTTCACTATCCCTCTTCATAAAGGTGGAAACTCCACTGACCCCTCAAACTACCGACCCATTGCCATTCTGTCCCCCCTCTCCAAGATATTAGAAAAATGTATTCACTCACAGCTTCTCAATCACCTTCTCACACACCACTTACTTACCCCTACCCAACATGAATTTCGTCCTCACTACAGCACCACCACTGCCCTCCTCTCCTTCACTCATATCATTGCAGAGGTCCTAGACAACAATAAACTCATTTCCTGTCTCTTCCTAGATCTCTCCAAAGCCTTCGATACTGTCTCTCATCCTTTACTACTATCCAAACTCGTAAATCTCCACCTATCCCCCTCCGCACTTGCCTGGTTTAATAGTTACCTATCTGGCAGAGAACAATCTGTCAAATGGCTCTCATCCTCCTCACCTTTCCTTCCCATCTCCACTGGTGTTCCCCAAGGCTCCATCTTGGGACCCTTTTGTTTAACATCTTCACCAATGATCTTTACACCTCATGCAAAGAATCCTCCCTTATTCAGTATGCCGATGACTTCACACATATCCATCTCAAATAACATTCCTGAACTACACTCCCTGACCTAACAGGCCCTACTATCCACTGAACAATGGCTCTCTCACAACCTATTGATCCTAAATCCCAAAAAGACTAAACTCCTACTTTTCCTTCCCCGTTCTCTTTCTCATCACAAAACCTCCTTTTTTATTACATCTTCTAACAATACAAATATCCAACCTGACACCCACACAAAACTCCTAGGGGTCATTATCGATGATGAACTCAAGTTCAACCTACACTTACTCCAATGTATAAAAAAAAAACAAACCAGAAACTAGGTCTGCTATATCGGAACAAAAAATTCCTAACCCCTGAATCTAGACTTACCCTGGGCCAGGCAGTCCTCCTACCCTCCCTCTTATACGCCGCCCCAGTTCTTGCCAATATCCAGGCCTCCACTCTAAAACTGCAACAGACTTACCATAAAATAGCCAGATTCATTACTAACTCCCCATACAACTCACACCACTGCATTTCTTTAAACTCTCTTCAATGGCTTGAACTTCCCCAGTTTCTGCTATCTTATCAATTTCATATGCTACACTATATTCTTTATAAACCCTCCTTCTGTCCATCTCTATCTTCCTTAGTCTCCATCTACATCCCATCCCGGACCCTCCGTACTTCTAACCAACAATTACTTGATATCTACCGCCCAAAAAGGTCAGTAGGCAAACTACTCTACAAACACTCCCTTGCACATGCTTGGAACAAACTTCCCCTTGACTTACATTCAATCTCCCACACCTCACACTTTAAAAATGAACTAAAAGCTTTTTTTCTCAATTCCAGAACCTGCCCTTGCCATGACCCTACCTAGTCTTTCTTCCCTTTATGTACCCTCAAAAGGACCATACTAGTACCTCATTACACCTCTCTCTCCAATGTGTCTACTATGCATTTGCACAATTTTATACAATCAAAAAATGTTCATTGTTGACCTATTGAACTATATCAATGTAAAATTGTTACTTAGCTTCTTTTTAATGCAACTTTAACTTTATGCATGTATCCCAACATATGTGAATCGTTTTGCTATAACTGCTATTATATCAATATTGTTTAAAATTGTACTTGTTTTAAAATGTATTACTGGAGCTTTTCTCCTCGGGTCTCCACTGAAAATGGGCCACAAGCCCAGTTGGACAAACCTGGTTAACAAATGTCAATAAATAAATAAATATAAATAAATAAATATGTTGTCTGTTTTTGGAGCAGGAATGGTGGTTATGCCAGGGTGGAGTAGTTTATTTAGTGATGACCCACAAATTTTGGGGTTGTTTTCATGTTTCTCTTGTAGCTTGGTATAGTATCTTTGCTTATCCTGTTTGACGTGGAGTTTTGCAAGGTTTCTAAGATGTCTAAATTGCTGGAAGGTAATTTGCATCATATTATTATAACACTTTTTCAGGCTTTATCCCTTTTTGGCATGATTTTTTTTTGTTTCTTTTGTCAGCCATGGTGCAGGGTTGAACTTTACTATTTTATTATATACTGATGCTAGATTATTTAAGGTCTGTAAGAATATGTTATTAAAGTGTTCTACAGCAGTATCTAGAGGCATTATTCTAGGTACATTCCAGTTATATTGTTTTAGTGTTTCATTGAAAATATCTTTGCTGAAATTGGTTGTATTTTGTATTTGATTATAGATAATATGTTTATCTACGTTATGGTAAGTTCTAATAGCATATATTGCTGTGTGGTCACTTATGCTATCTGAGAGGCAGCCTACATTTGTCAGTGTGTTTGGTTTGTTTGTAAGAAGCCAGTCTAATGTTGAATATCTTCCTGAAGTCTTATTGATTCTGGTAGGTGTGGTTATTAATTGTCTGAAGTTGAACAAGTTTATGGATTCAGTGGGGGTGGTAGAATTTATGAGTTGCCAGTCTATATCTAAGTCTCTAAGTATTATAATTTTATGGTTAATTTGTTGGGACATCAGATACAGGATGCTTTCAGCAGTATCATTCTTATTCCCTGGTTGTATATACATTTATTTTATTTATTTTTATTTATTTATTTTACATTTGTTAACCGGGAAATTCCGACAGTTAAACATATAGTTTTCCTATTGATAATTTTTAGGAGTGTTATTAGAAGTTCAGCATTGTTAAATTTGGGTATTTCCTGTGGAAGTAAGGTGATGGCTAGGGAATTTTTAGAGATGATTGTTACACCACCTGCACGTGTGTTTTATCTGTCATACCTGAGTTTATTGTATCCTGGGGGGGGGGGGTGATCTCATTATCCTTTATTTATTTTCTAACCAGGTTTCAGTAGCTGTGACTACATCAGGAGTGTATGTGGCAAGGTAGGCATGTATGTCAAGGGTTGCATATACTTCTTAGGTCCATATTTAGTAAGGTGAGGTTTGGGTTCTGTTTTTTGCTTAGATGTATTATGGTGACTGGTTTATTTTGGGGTTGGAAGTGATGTTTTATGAACAGTGGGACCTAGGTTGGGGTGAATATCTCTGCTAATTTTTTTAATTGATATTTTATAGAGGGAAAAGTGTGGCCAGTTATATTTTGGTCTTGGTTTGGTATTTGATCATAAATGTGGATACTTAGTTTTGTGATATTTATAGAAAAATCAATCAGATACTGTTTGTAGAGATAGGGTGTTATGGAGAAAAGCAGGCTAGGTAAATGTTAATATTATTTGCAAATATTTGTTAAAGTCCTAAATATTCAAAGGATGTGGATTTGATAATTGGTGATGAAGGCCAGTAGAGTGAAGAGGAATAGTAAAATAATCTGAGTTAGGAGCATTTTATTTAACTTGGCTTTTATCTTTCTTGTAAATTAGGATTAGAAAATGTTAGGATGGTACTGGGTTGGTTGTAGAGATGTAATTTTATATTTATAGAAGACAAGGATTAAAACAGTCTTTTGAACTTTTTTGAAGCTTTTTGAATTTTTAGAAGATGTTTATATGGAAATCTATTTATAGATCATTTCTTATTTCTTACAGACTACAGAAAACAAAAAAATATGGGTAATAACTATTGCTGGAGATGCACTTCATGGGTAACTCAATTTTATGTTGGTAATTTGCTGATTGAATGTTAAACAATATTTTAATTATTTGGTCTAGAATCATTGTCAGATCAAATTTCATTATTAAACATCTAGTCCTATTCAGTGTTCCAATACCTTCATGCATTAGTAAAGATTATTTGTCACATCTTTGATGTTGCTCAAATGTTGGACATAAAACAATAATTATAAACTAGAAAAAAATCTTCCATGCTTCCTATTTTCTGAATTTCTGAAACCACAGCCACTATTCTTTTATGAAAATGAAATTAATTCAATTAAAGTGAAAAATAAAGAATCATCTACTAATTATAACTATTGTCCCAAACTACCCTTATTACTGGAAAAATTCTACACTGTGATACATATTATTTCTCTTTAGAATAATTGCAGCTACATCATAATAAAGAGGTTAAGTATGTAATTGCTATCAAAATTTACTTAGATGATTTGACACACTTTGTATTTTAAACAGTTTAGATTTACAGGTAGATAAAAATGTATGTTTCTATTATAATGGGATCAGTAATAATCAAATACCACTCAGTTATATGTTCAGTATACTGAAGTATTATTTATGCTACACATGTTGTTTGTTTTAAAACACAGACAACTGGTCATGGAACACACCAGTAATGAGACTCTGGGGAAGAATTCTAGTACACACACACACACACACACACACACACACACACACACACACACACACACACACACGCACGCACACACACATGCATATGTATATATATATATATATATATATATATATATATATATATATAGGGTCTATATTAAATCAGCGAACGCTTAAAAAAGCGAATGCTGCTTTATCGACCCCATGTAAGTGAAAGCTTACAATCCCGAACACTTAGAACAGCGTTTATTTTTCCTAGGGAAAAAAAATCACTGTTTCAAAAAAGAAAAAAATAAACAAACTTTAAAACATTACATAAAGTGGGGGGCTTCACCCCCCCACAAACCCCCCTAATTAAATATACCAACTCCGAGATCGCACAACAGTGACGAAAATGGCAAAATAATGACGACGGCCAAGCAATTTCTTTCCCAAGGAAAGAATTTGCTTATATGCTGTTTCGGTATTTTGCCGTTTCATGCTTTCAAGTTTGATCAAGATGAATTTGAAATAATGCTTCTTCGATCATATAATAGGGAACATATATATATATATATATATATATATATATATATATATATATATATATATATATATATATATATATATATATATATATATATATATATATATATAGATCCCTATCACAACACTGACACGCCACAAACCTGACACGCAAAACAACGACACCAAAACACCGAAAACGCACAAAACCGACAGCTCACAAAACCGAACACCATAACACCGGCACCCAAAACACCGACACACAAAACGTAAACTACACATTGCACACAGCTATACATGCACTAACCGTAACCCAAACCCTAACCCTAAGGTCCGACACTACCGCACACTTACCCTACCCGCACCCTAACTCACTTAACCCGCCACTAAACCTACATTCCGTCACTATCGCGCACTTACCCTACCCGCACCCTAACCCTAACTCACTTAACCCACCACTGCACCTAAAGTCCGTCACTATCGCACACTTACCTTACCCGCACCCTAAGTCCGTCACTACCGCACACTCACCTTTGCCGCACCATAACCCTAAATCCCACACTATCTCACACTTACCTGTCCGCTCCCTAACGCTAAATCCCTCACTATCGCACACTTACCTGTCCGCTCCCTAACGCTAAATCCCTCACTATCGCACACTTACCTGTCCGCTCCCTAACGCTAAATCCCTCACTATCGCACACTTACCTGTCCGCTCCCTAACGCTAAATCCCTCATTATCGCACACTTACCGACTCGCGCTCACACGTTGCCCATGTCGGTGTTTCGGCTGTCGGGATTTCACCTTGTCGATCATCTGTCTTGTTGGTCTTCTCGAGTCGGTCTTCTTAGCGTTGGTGTTTCAGCGTGTCGATGAAGTCAAGGGGACCCATATATATATATATATATATATATATATATATATATATATATATATATATATATATATATTCACTTCATAATCTCGAAATACTGAAATCTCGAATTTCAGTATCTCGAGACCATGAAGCCGAAAATCCATAAAGTCGAAACCCCAGAAGCGCAAAAGTTAAAATTGGGACTTCCATACTAAACATACCACACACAGACACAAACATACACCTCCCTATACATACACAAACACAAACACCTACCTGACATACAAGCAGGGGGGCAAGCCACCCTGCACCCCCCATGTGGGGGCTGTGCCCCTCACACCCCCCTACTTAAATATACTAACTCCGAGGTCTTACTACACAGACAACCACACAAAAACACCACTACACAAGCTACATTCCCTCGCACATACACATCACACTAACAAAACACACAGACACACATTAAAGCCCCTACTCAAAACCTGTAAAACACAAACACTTACCTACATCTCCAACCATCCACTCACACACCCCAACATCAGAACCGCTAATTCAAAATCTCCGAACTTCGGGATTTTGAATTTCATGCTTCTGGGTTTTCGGTATTCTGTACTTTTGCCTTTCTGGTCTCGGGCTGCTGAAATTCGAGATTTCAGTAGTTCGAGATTCTGAAGGGAACTCATATATATATATATATATATATATATATATATATATATATAGAGAGAGAGAGAGAGAGAGATAAAGAGAGAGAGAGAGAGGAGTATAAGCAAGTGTGTGTACAGAAGGGAGTCTGCTCAACAAAGTGCTCTCTGACTAGCTAAATTATACCTACACAGCTGTTTTTGAGAAGTAATAACCTTGAAACAGACATCTTGAAAAATCTAGAGCCTTGAGGAATGACATTAAGAAGGTGGTATTTATGAGAACAGGTTATTTTCCATTTTACAGTATAGTATTTGACATTCAAATTATTATTAAGCCTACGCAGTGCCCAAAGTCTGATAATTTTGAATAGTGCTTCATGGTTATTTTCCATTTTACTTTGCAGCAATTGCCTGTCATATTATTGCTAAACCTACACAGTGACCAGAGTCTAATCATTGAACAGTGCTTCATGCTGAATAGCTTTCAAGGTTTTGTACAAGTCCAGAAAAAGTACTGCCTGACTGATTTAGTGTTAAGGCCATTTCTGTTAACCTCAATGAATGAGAACAAGGACATGTGGACACCAAAAAAAATCATGTTTTGAAGGAAAGTTAATATTTGTGTGAAGGAAATTCATCAGCTAAGAATGGAGTGTCCATTTTAAAATTGTTGATAAGGAATTTAATATGAAGATAGGCCTGTAGTTAACAAATTCTCTGGAGACACCACCTTTATGAAAAGGAGCAAAGTAAGCCTCATTCTAAATCACAGGGTCTGCTTTTTGAGATACTTCTGTTTATCAGTACTGTTAGTAGAAGGAAAACATATTTAAGACATTAGGTGGTACTCTGTTATGAAGCCTCATTTTTTACCATGGCTGGGATCTCCTAATCTCTGAGATGTTGACTTTTTTTAGATGAAAGTGGCACTGGATTATGTTCATTGTCTCAAGGCTGAAATGGCACTTCTGACTCAACATTCTTCTTGAATCTTTCATGTACCATTGTATCTTGTGTTTTTGGCACAGGATAAAGGTGAGGAAAATTTGTTTGGAGTACTGAGTAAACACCTTTCAAGAAGTACTCTGGGGGTACTACTATTATTTTTTGTAGGCAGGCAATACACATTCTGTTTACAGAATCGGACAACAACTTTACATTAGTTACTTAGTCACAGAGCCATAGTTTGGCAGTAAACTGTGTCATGCCTTATCCATGATTGGTTTGTTTTCTAGATAACTTGTCATCTCCAGAATATTAGTCCTTTTTGCTCTGTAACATTTAAAGGGAGCCATGTCACTGAATCAGTGTAAACGTTTTTATAAAAACAAGTTACTTCTTCATATAATTCTGAGACTGCCTTTAGAAAGGAGCAGTTGGTGTTTAGTATTCACTGGTTGACAGCATCAGGTGATCTTGTTTTGCACTTCTTACCTTGATGAAATTATGTAGGTGCCACGGTGGTACGGTGGTAGCGTTGTTACCTCACAACAAGAGGCTCTCTCGTTTGATTCTCGGCTTGGCTTTGGAGTGCCTTCTGTGTGGAGTCTGCATGTCCTCCCTGCGGTTGGGTAGCTTTCGAAAGACATGTATGCGTAAATGGGCATGCCTTCATTGAAGGTTGGGCGTCAAGCTGGCACCTCAGCATTTCGTAAAAATCTACTGCCAATCATTAGTGGACCAGAGTTCTGCTGTGGCGACCCCTTACCAGGAAAAAGTCGAAAGACAAACAACAACAACCTTGAAGAATTTATGTGTTATTAACATTGTTGAACTGCAGTATAATTCAATATATAACAATAAAACACTTAGTGAGGCACAAAAGAACTCAAATGGAACAAATTTAGCTTAGTTTCTTTTAATATCCACTTGCATAAAACTTCAGAAAAAGTACAACGTTAAGTTGAAATCAAACATCCTTTATGCACAGGTAACCTATGTAACAGCCAATAGCTTTTCTCCATTTATGACACAATAATTCATGTCCGCCAGCCTTTAATGATTAACTGTTTTATGTCCTTTTAATTTTCTGTCTCTTAAAAAGCACTTGATGTTGATATGTGCATTTAAACCAGGTAGAGAATCTGCTTTTAATTTTACTTGCCATTAAACATCTTTCTTCTCTACCTAGTTTTTAAAATTACCACCTCTTTTATCAAAGTTGACCTGCTCTAACACAGCAAAACTGAACTTTTTCCAAAACTGCATATGAAAAGCAGAAACTGAAGAATCCACAACAAATACTAGTAATCCAGTAAAAAAGGTTTTAAAAAATATACAGCACATTAAAACCGACAAGACTCTAGCGCTCAGCCCACGGGCCTACTAGGAGATAAAAATAAAAAACTAACACCAATAAATGCTGCTAACAATTAGCAGCAATCGCTTAATTATCCAATAAAAAACAGTTATTCAAAAAACACATTTACAAGAGATTTCCAGCTACATTCCTTATTCAGGCCAGTAGGTGTCATAGTACCATACTTTAAAATAAAAACAGTTTCTTTATACGCCAATTTACTCTTCAAAAGGGTTACATTCTCAGCTGAAATGTGTTCTAAAACACAACCTCTTAAATCTGTATAACCCCCCCCCCCCCCCCCCCATGAACAGTATTAAAATGGGATGCTACCGGACTTTCAGTTTTATTATTCCTAATGTCTCTTATGTGCTCCTGCAACCTTATCTTAAAAGATCTCTTACTTTCACCAATATAAAACAGGTTGCAGGAACACTTTAAAGCATAAACCACCCCTTCTGTATTACATATATACTCTGCTATAGGTTTAAATCTCACACCATTAATGCTGTCAAAAGATCTAACCATGTGGTGGCATATAGAACAGCCACCACAAGCCCATGTTCCGATATTACTTACTCTTTTATTATATCCCACTTTAGGTACACAAAATTTATTATGGACCAACATATCTTTTACACTTCGTCCCCTCTTCAAGGATATCAAAGGGGTGTACCATAAGTTCTTCACACAACTTTTTCCTCTCTAGAGAAATGGCAAATAATATTTTATAATGTCAACTATTTCACTAGTCGATAAATTAAACACTATTACAAAATAATCCTTTCTACCATCCTTACAAGAATAGTTATGCATCCTTCCCTCTATATCTAACTTTCTAACAACCTTCTTCTTACCTACACAATTCGGCTGACACAATCTAGCAAGGGCATTAGTAATAACCTCTGTACTATTCTCCCTCTGTTTGAACATAATACAAGTTTGACTAATTTCCTGTTCCAGAACTTTTCTATCACTACATAATCTACTAACTCTCAACATCTCTCCATATGGTAAAGCATTCAACAGGTGAGATGGTTGACAACTTCTACCATCTAAAAAATGCTCTCCATCATCAGATTTCCTATGTACCCTAGTACTTATACTCCTGTTATCCTGACCTTCTAAAACTACATCTAGGAATGTAACTGACTTTTCCTTCTGCAAACCATCAA
The DNA here is from genome assembly GCF_019279795.1 of Protopterus annectens. Lineage (NCBI taxonomy): Eukaryota > Metazoa > Chordata > Ceratodontiformes > Protopteridae > Protopterus > Protopterus annectens. The sequence continues at coordinate 1,706,362,889 of NC_056725.1, read as the reverse complement.
ACTCAAACCCCAAACAATTATTATGTAATTCACATACAAAAGTCCCTACTAATGATTCACCCCCTCTACACAAACAAATAAATCATCAATAAATATATAATAAAATATAACATGTTTCTTTTTAAAAATCCAACTTATATAAAAATCTATCTAAAAAAAAAATCACATTACTAGGTTTGCATACATGGGAGCAAACAGAGCTGCCATAGCAGTACCCTGAACCTGCTGATAAATAACTTGATTAAATTCAAAAACATTATTAATTAAATTAAAATAAATCTAATCAATAACATAATTAGCTATGGAGCTGTCTCCCAAAAAGAACATAAGTGCTTCCAGGCCCACAGAATGTTTTACATTTGTGTACAGACTTTTAACATCTAATGTCATCCAATAAAATGTTTTTCCCCAAACTACAGGCTTACTTTTCTCCAGAAAATCAAATGAATCTCTTACATGCAAATCTAAGTTCACTGCAAATTTTACTAAATATGAATGCAAAATTATCCCCATATTATGTAAAAAATAATTATTCGCAGCTACTATAGGTCGGCCGGTGGGGGGGGGGGGGGATACTAAACTCTTGTGAATTTTTGGTAGACAATAAAACCTAGCTGAAGTACAATTCTCCATATTAAATTTTGTTCCACATCTTGTTTAGATAAATATCCCAAAAAACTAGAAAGGTTGTAAACTTCCTCATTGATTAAATGGTCCTTAAACATTTTTAAATATTGAGAATGATGCAGCACCACAATTTTATTGCCCTTGTCGGAGGGCTTGATTACTAGTTCCTGCCATTTACTCATATCCTGAAATGCCCTCCATTCCTGTTTAGTCATATTATAACTCATTTCGTTTTTATTTCTTAAACATTTTTGAAAGGCATTACCTACAGCAAAATTGAGCGATGGGGAAAATGTTGTATTCCCTCATGTAAATGGGGCAATAAAGTTACTCTTAACTACTTGACTACATCAGGTGATCTTCTTTTGCACTTCGTGTTATTAACATTGTTGAACTGCAGTATAATTCAATATAAAACAATAAAACACTTAGTGAGGCACTAAGGAACTCAAACAGAACAAATTTAGCTTAGTTTCTTCTAACATCCACTTTCATAAATCTTCAGAAAAAGTACAAAGTTAAGTTGAAATCAAACATCACTTATGCACAGGTAACAGCCAATAGCTTTTCTCCAGTTATGACACAATAACTGGTGCCCCCCGCCTTTAATGATTAACTGTTTTATGTCCTTTTAATTTTCTCTCTCTTAAAAAGCACTTGATGTTGATATGTGCATTTAAACCAGGTAGAGAATCTGCTTTCAACTTTATTTGCCATTGAACTTCTTTTTTCTCTACCGAGTTTTTAAAATTACCACCTCTTTTATCAAAGATGACCTGTTCTAACACAGCAAAATTGAACATTTTGTTTCTTACATACAACAGTGTGTTTAAACACAGCATTGTTGCTATCCTGGGTCTTAATGGCATACAAGTGTTCTTTTATTCTATCTTTGAGACACCTGGTAGTCATACCAACATAGAAACTTTCACACCCAGAACAAAATCCAATGTGTATAACTCCCATGTAACCACAATGAAATCTTCCCACGTTCTTAATTGTGTATGGTAAATGTGATAAAACTATGTATGGGCCTTCATAAATAAATCTACAGACTGAAAACCCATTACATTTGTAGGTTCCTCTTTCTTTGTTAGTGTTAAGTAGAAAAACCTTTGTTTCATCTTTTTCTAACAAGTGTTTAAGACTAACGCCCTTTTTGTATATGAACAGGGGCTATTCACCAAAAGCTTCAAATAAATCTTTGTTACCTCTAATGATTTTCCAGTTGTCTTGGTTACTTGTTCAAAGTACTAGCTCAAAGTGTACTAGTTTTTGTGTAGGAAGAAGTACCAGGAAGCTAAAATAATGTATTACAGAAAATCAGTCAGACATAAGGAGAAAAGTCAGTATTAATTCCCTTGTTGGGTATTTGTCCGACTATGGTTCTGATCATATATTTAGCTTTAGAGCTAACTGTGTATTGGCTAAAAGCTCTAGAGATGGTGATCTTAATAACAAACTAGAAACCATTGAATATGAATGGATTTTATGGTTACAGGCCAACTATGAAACTGGTATTAATTCAGCTGTTAGTTTAAAACCAGTTTTGAAGCAGAAACAAAATAAGTTGAAATAACTTATATACTAAATCATTATATTCTTACATAGTTGTACTACATTGAATAAACCTGATCCTGTTTGATATTAGAAGCTAAGCAGGGTTCGGTTCGGTTAGTACTGGGATGAGGAACTGCCTGAGAATATCAGGTGATGTAGGTTTCTAATGCTGATTTTTAAAAATGATGTAGTGAATACTTTTTTAAATCTTTTACTAAACTTAATTAACTCTGTGTTCTGATTGAAGGCTGTGTTTTGTGATGAAATTTGAATTTGGTATTTAAGTAGCTGATGTATTTTGGATTTTTTTTTTAACACTGATGAAGGGAGAAATCATGAAAGCATTGTAAGATTAAACATTTTTATTGGCGTTTCTGAGTCCGGAGTGCTTTTTGGACTCAACAGTTGATGCCCATATTTCATCATATGAGGAGGTTAGTAGCACATATGGGAGATCAAGGGTCAAGGTTAGCGTGGTACAATATAAGTCAGTTTGAACCAGTATGTTGCTCTCATTTGTGTTTTGGCATAATCCTTTAGTGTAGAGATGGTTAATGTGACCAGTGAATATCTTAAGTAAGGAACTAAATGAATAGTACCAGTGGCAAACATTATAGTCTGTATATCTGCACTGAGCAATCTCAAGGTACCTCTGTAGGGATGGTGACATGCAGTTGGGCAGGTGTTTTTATAAGAAAAAGGCTATGCTACATATGTGGTTCACTAAGGAATTGGATAAGGTGTGGAGAGGAGAGTGTAGGAGGAGCATACAGTGGTAGTATTGGGGATTAACTGTGACTGCTAAGGCATATGAGGCCAGGAAGATATGGAAGTGCTATCTTACTGACAAGTACTGCTAGCTGAATAAATGGTAACAAGACATGAAGGCTGAGTAAGGAGTGAGGATTTGAGATTAGTTTTAAAGATGTCAGGATTCAGTGCAACCCAATTGATATGAATTATGGCCAATAGTTCCTGTTAGTAAGCACAGAATCTACAAGCCAGCTGCAATGGATGGGCACTGCAGTGAGAAAAAGGGAAGGTCTAGGCAGAGGAAAAAGTATCAACCCAAACAATTGGGAATCAACTCAAGTGTGATGACTGCAACAGTGAAACACAAAGAACATAGTACAGTTGTGTACATGCACCATAAATATAAGATACTGCCCTGAAACTTACGTATTTCCTGCATGAGTCCCTGATAGGGCAGTGCAGATAGGCTTCTTTTAGGACTAGGGTGGCTAACCAGGTATCTTTGGACAGCACAGGAAGAAGCTGCTGAAGGGTGAGCATTTTGAATTTTGGTATCACCAGGAAGGTGGTTAGAATGGAAAGATCTAGGACTGGGTGCCAAGTGAACCTCTTTTCTGGGTGCCAGGAAAAGTCTGGAATAAAACCCTTGACCTATCTGTTCTGCAGGAACAGGCTGAATTGGCTTTATGGAGAGCAGGGATTGAACTTGGTTTTGTACCTCTGCCCACTGGTTTGGAGGAAGGTCTGGGAACCCCTTTGGGGTTGGCAGTGAATGGAAATAAAATTTGTACCCCTGGGATACAATGTTGTGGACCCATTAGTCCTTGATGATGCAGCTCCAGTTTTTTGCATGAAGGGCAAGTTTTCCTCCTAGGGGCACAATCAATTGGGCAGAGGTGAGGATTGGAGTTGAGAAGTCATTGTGAATTTTTTCCATAAGGGGGTGGCTTAGCGCTCCCTGTTTTTGAAGTGGAGGCACTCCATTGCTTAGATCTCTGCATACCCTGAGTCTGTAATCTGGGAGGGTCTGTTTCCCCTGGGTCTAGTTTGAGATGGCCTTGAGGGGGTTGGAAAGGACCAATGTTTCAAGGGGCAATGCTTAATGAATCTTGGAGGCTGCACTTGCAAAAAAATCTTTGACTGTCTGCATAGACTTAGCTTTTTCTTCCCTCCTTTTTAGAACCTCTGCTGCTTTGATGCCAAACAGACTGTCGTTGTTCAAAGTAGTGTCTAGTAATTTTGATTTGACATGGCCTCGCACAGTCTGCTCCTTATGCCAAGCATGCCTTCTCAGTACAGAACCAGTGACTGCTGCCCTGCAAGATGCTTCTAGGGCGGCAAAACCACATTGCAAAGTATGCTTGCTGACTTGGCTTGCAGAATGCATAAGCTCTTGTAATTCTTTATTTTCTGCACAGTCTGTAAGGGTAGCTAATTTTTGTTTAATAAGATCCATAATATGTTGCTGGTACTTCAGGTTGTGAAACTGGCAATTCAATGCACTAATGGCGAGAGTTGCAGAGGTGTATACTTTTTACCCCATCTGTCTAAAGCTGTGAAATCCCTGTCTAAAGGGGTGGGATTCTTAGCTGTAGTTGCTTTTATACCTTTAGGCCTCTGGGAAATGACCTCTGGGTTAGCAGTAGGATTTTTGAAAAGAAATTTGTGAGTCAGGAACTCTGTAGTACCTGTCTGGTTTCCTAGGAGCAGAGGGTAAAGTATCAGGAGTTAGACTGGATTCCATAAAGACATCATCCACAACATCCAGAACTGGAGGTACTGCTAAAGGTCTATGTTGTGGCAAATCTAAAAATTCTCTAAGTCTCTTTTTGAACTGAGGATAGTCTTGGCATTCCTAGTGGAAATACTCTCTTAAAGTATGTAGGATTTCACCAAAAGAAAAATCCTCTGGGGGTGAAGCAGAGGGAATGGATTCCTCTGCATCTGAATCCTCATAAGCAGATAAAGGCATGTCTTCATATTCAGAAACCTCAGAGTCGTCTGACTCTTGGTCTGTTAAAGCTGCTGGGGACAGGTCTCTTTTTCTGTTAGCAGGGGAAGGCTGGCTTCCCCTAATCAGCATAATTAGGTCTTCTGCCATTTTAAGCAGCTGATGTTGTGGCAAGGAAGCAGGTGCTTGAGTTTGGGTCGTCGTTTTTTTAGGTGTAGCTCGTACTCTTGGCCTTAGAAACTCGGTAGTTTTAGACAGAACTGAAGATGTGAAAGAAGTCGTCGGTTTGAGTCAAATATCGGTAGTGCGAAAAACTTCCTGGAAGCCGGTGCCTGCACAGCGGCTCTGGACCCATCCAAGGTAGAGACATCCGCAGGTTCCGTAGTCAAAGAAGAGTCTCGCAGCATACCGGACTCTGAATGGGTCTCAGTAGCGGTCTGCGAATCCATCGAAGTGGGCATCAGGGGCCGCAAAAGCACCTCACCAATTACTGGCAAACTTTCGACTAGCTTAATGGAAGCATCATCGGCAGTTTTGGACCTGTGTGGTCTGTCTCTGTTTTTATCCTTATGTTTTTTCAGAAGATCAGTACTCGGATGGCTTACCGAAGCCATTTCGGAATACAGAGATCGAGAGCGAAGGTATTTAGTGACAATAAGGGCCCGACGATGAATAGTTTGGGCGTTGAATAAAGCACAAAACCGACAGCGAGGTACGTCATGGTCTAAGACTAAACAGGTGATGCAGTAAGAATGGAAATCTCGGTGTGGTATTTGCCTTCCACAGGCGAGACAATTGTTAACTTTTTCTGTCATTGGTTAGAGAAAGGAAAAAGTATCCCCAATGGGGTTCTTAGCTTTAGAAGACTTCAGGATGATTCAATTCGGAAATGAAAACTCAGGTGGCGGCTGACCGGCACTTGTGTGAACTGCTTCTGCTTTGGGCTCCTCGGAAAGAAAGACTGATGTAATGGCGTCAGCTGCCTGCTTTTATACCCCTGACGACCTGACGTCAGTCCTGGAGCAACAGCAACTGACGCAGAAATACTAAGTCTTTGGTATTCGGGCCGACTGAGGGCTACCTGCAGGCAGATAACCCAAGTGTGATGACTGCAACAGTGAAACGCGAAGAACATCAACTGGTTAACGTGCTTTGGAAAAAAATAAAAATCCAGGAAGGAAAGAATTGAGTGAGAGAGAAAGTAAAATTGGGGACATGGTGGCTATAAACAGACCTCTCAATTGTTCCTTATTTTTGAAGAATGTTCCTGATTTTACTTTATATTTTTGCCCTGTTTCTTGTTAAATTTTTGATGTTCTGGTAAATCACCAATAATTACAGTCTGTCAATAATGCCAGACAGTAGAGTTTAATTCTTCTTAAACTGTTGTTCTATTGTATTTTAAAGTGAATTAGAACAATATTTAAAAATTGCCCCAAATTTTGGGCCTTTGTACCCCATTATTTTTGGTTTTGTCCAGAATTCTTGAGCAAAGAAGTTGAGAGGCATGGCTCTAAGAGAAGTAGATTTATCTAGCTGGGAGGGGGGAATAGCGTGATCACAAATGTATAATGTACACTGGCTTAAGAATATCAAAATGTGTTTCATTTGAGTATGTTTGATGTATATGGTTCTATTATTAATACGGCATACAAATAAGGGAGGAGGAGAGAGGAGGAAGCAAGGAAGAGCTGCTGTGCAGTAGACGTGTGATAACTTTAGTTATGTACTGTCAAAAATACATAACGGTTGGGATGGGTTTAGCAGCAAACAGGTGGCAATGAACTCAACATAGATAGAAATTTCTGTAATACAGAGAAAACTGGGAATTTAAGATTGGGTGGTAACTAGACACAGAATATGCAGTTTGAGATGGGGTGCAAAGATGTAGTTGATGGACTAATTTAAATAAGGGCGATGATATCAAAAGTGCCACCAAATATATAAACACATCAGAGCTTAGACTGGTGGTTGGCAGGGAAAAACACAAAGCTTGTTGTGATGACCATGAGAAGACGTCCAACAGCATCACTAATTCATCTCTAGTTATGTCATACAGGTAGCAGCTACAGGCATGCAGAAAATTAGCCAGACAAAATAAATAGTATCACAGTAGAAAGTGAAAAAAGAAGGGAGATACTTGCTAAATTTATTTGTTTAGGAAAAGTGGTCCAGAGTGTATAAAATCTATGTCAGTTTTGCTTTGTATTACTTTCAGTTTAGCTATAGAAGACATTAAATGAGCAGCCTTTAAGGAATGTGGCCTAGGGAATATGAATGACAGACTTTGTTAACTAATATAGCAGAATTTAAAGAAACAAGGTAGGTGAAACATTAAAATTCATAATTAATCAATTCATTCATTCATTCATATAACAGGCAGTACTAATGACTGTTAATCAGTTTTGGCAAATGCCAAGCTGACTTATGTAATATTAATTAGAAATAAGGACAATAAAGTTTTAGCATAAAATGCATGGGGAAAACAGTTATGGAACTGTATGTCAGTCTAGTTAAAAGTTACAAATTGTAAGTGGCAGAAGGAGTCTTGAGAAACTTGAAGTAAAGTTGGGTTTAGGACCTGAGGAAGGAAGAAATTTTATTGAAGTGTTGAAAACTACCACATCCATAGGAAAAGGGAATATAGTAAATGCTGAAGACGTGAGAGTTATGTTTAAATACAAGACCAGGAAGGAAAGCAGGATTTCAATGACCAGTATTGGAGCAGCAGAGTATAAATGGATGTGTGTGGGTGAATAAAAGTAGGCCAGATGATAACCCATCTCTGTCACACAGAGGGATACAGTCCTGACTGTGGCCCAGATGACCCCCGATTGACTATGTGATTGTCTCCCTCCTCAAAGGGAATGAATGGGTCGGTAACAGCTTCCATCTCTTGAGGAACAAATGGGCCTGTGCATCAGAAGGAGATGATGGTCCACAGATATTGGTGTGCCAAAAACAATGCAAAAAATGTAGGATGGGTGGGTATAGGTTAGAGAAAGTATCAGAAGGCAGAATTTTCTTGGCTGGGAAAACTAATTTAATTAATTAATTAATTAATTAAATCATTAATGAAATTAGTTAATAAAGTATATCTGGACACATTGAAGAATTGGCAGATGAGTCTACTGAGCAACTTCAGACTAACTGGCTCATCCAAGAATGGGCTGAGGTCCACTTTGCTCTCCTGCTACCCCCAATTACCCAGCCACTCCCAATCCTCACATTTACCTTTTTGTACCCTCAGATCTCATTTTCTGACCATCTTAAAGCCACACACCACATTTAAAATACCCACCTACCCTTAACTCTTTTATTCTATTGAATTTTGAACTCCAGTCAGAACACACAAGCTTAAGTCAATGCACATCCTTACACCTCTACTTATCACCAAATAACCCACAACTATAATATTTCCCATCTCAACCATACTGGGTCCACTGCACTCTAAATTTATACAAAACACATTAGAGTCTTCTACAAAGTTCACATAATATATTTCCAAACTTGTACCACCACACCATTATTCTTATGCTAACAGACTTATTAAGGCTCACTCCTCACATAAACCTACACACCTAACCCTTCCACTCTCTCTCTCCACTCTTGATATATTTACTAGTACCCACTCTCTCCCTCCTAATCCTCATCCATCAAACATCCTCTCACTCATGCACTCTGTCACATTTCAGTCCCCTCATCTTGCACCTCACTAACAAAACCAATAAACTCCCACCTGACCACACCAGCCATAGCTTCCACCTTATTCCCTCTTCAAAATGTTAGGCTTCCTTAAGTATAATATAAATCCTCACAAGCTCATAACCAAAAAACTCAGCTTGAAACCAAAAAACAAATTAACAGCCAGATAATCTAGCGCTGCATCCCCAATAACTTATACCATAGTGGTGACATACATCTTAATGCTGGCCACCCTCTTCCCCTCAGTCATCTCACCCTACTACTATCCCATCTCTCCTGTACAAGATAATGCTCCACAAACTCCTCTGCTTTACTTATTGTCCATATTAACATTAGAAGCATCTGTAAAAAACTCAAGAATTCCATACATGGCTTGCCTTGCATTCACCTGACATTGCAGTATTAACAGAGACATGGCTAATAAATGAAACAAAATATAATGAGGTATTCCCACTGGATTATAACTACTCAGGGCAGACAGTAAACATAACAGCTGATGGAGTTACAATATTATATAAAAACACTGTACAGCTCACCCTATCACCTCTAACACCACCCTTCCCATTTCAACAAAACTGAAATTCTCATATCTACTGTCAAACTAAATCAACCCAAATCAGTGTACATATTAGGAGCTTATAACTCACCTCAAAAAAAAAAATCACAGCACATTAGAAGATCTCTTCTGCTGGGTAGCATCCAACATCCATGAAAAACTATTATACTGTGACCTCAGTATTGATTGTCTTTCTCTCTCTCTCTCTTCACTAACAACCCCACCTCTGCCATAAGTCTATGTGGACTAACAGAACTGATCACCTCTCCCACTCATTTCAGTAATAAAAATAACAAAGAATATCACAATAGATTGGATACTCACTTCTATGCCAGGCAAAATCTTTAACTCCAGGACCCTCTCAGACTCTTATTTATTTATTTAATTTCAGTTTGGTGACCAGGGAGGTCCACTGGGCTCAAGAGCCCATTTTCAGTGGAGGCCCGGGGAGAAAAGCTCCACAGTACAATGTTACGTCACATAATGAAAATACTAATAACATACAAAGAACAATTATTACAATCAAAATAGGTGGAAATTCTACAAAAACAGTTGGTATACAGTATGAATTCATTTAAAATTAAGCAACTAAGATGTTAAAGAAGAATTGTTCTGGAGGACGAGAGGCATAGAACATAAGGTTGGAAGTGGGTATGTTAGTTACATTAACAATGTATGACTAAGAGGCAAATTAGAGACGTATGAAGTTTAGCCAAGAGAGAAGGAGGAGGGGAACTTGGAAGGTATAGAATGAAGACTACAGTTACATTTTCTTTGAGTTTGCAGGTGGCAGTGGAGTTGTGTTTTGAAGGAGTGTAGGTTGTCACAGGTCCTCAGTGTAGACGGCAGGGCATTCCATTTTTTAGCTAGGGTAAAGAAGATTAGAAGCTGACCATCTGGGCGCTTTGGTTTGTGGATGGAAATAAGGTTTTGGTGAGAAGATCTGAGGGGTCTGGGGGGGTATAAGGTTGAAGAATATTTGATAGTGCGGAGCAGCTGCTAGGTTGAAATATTAGTTTCTGGGCTGAGACAATTTGGAGGTAGTCTAGTTGATTAGGGAGTTCTAGCCAATTTAAAGTTTGAAGGGAGGTGCAGTGATGAGAGAGGGAATTTGCCTTGGTGGCAAATTTGGAGATTTTATTGTAGCATACTTCCAGTTTGGTGGTTTGGGTGGAAGCTAGATTTGTAAGCAGAGGAGCACCATATAGAAGAGATGGGAGGAGATAGATAGTGGCCAAGGTATGTCTAGTAGAGGGGGAGAGGAATTGATTGTTTTTGTATAGAAGGCCGAGTTTTATGTGGGTTTTCTTGATGTTAAGGTGGATGTTGGTATTGAATTTTAAGTGTTCATCGATGGTGACCCCTAGGAGTTTGGCGGAGGGAACGATGTTAATGATGGAATTGTTAAGGCGACAATGTCAATGATGGAATTGTTAAGGCTTGTAATTTGAAATAAGTTTTTTTCAGTGGGGGTGGATTTAGAGTGAGTGAATAGAAGAATCTTAGTTTTGTTAGCATTAAGTGAGAGGTGGTTTTGGTGCATTCATTTTTCAGTGGTTGAGAAGGCGGTTTGAGTTATAGACTTGAGTTCTGTAAGGTTAGAGGCATAGCAGATCAAAGTTGAGTCATCTGCGTATTGGACAGTTTTGGTATTGGGAATAGCTTTGTGGAAATCGTTAACGAAGATGTTCAATAGCAGAGGGCCAAGTATGGACCCTTGGGGAACTCCTGTGGGGGTGGGAAGGAAGCTGGAGGAAGCTTGGCCCCATTTCATGGCTTGGGACCTGTCTGAGAGGTAGCTGGAAAACCAGGTTAGAGTTTTTGGGGAGATGTTGAGGTTAGATAGATGGTTTAGTAGATGGGAGTGGGAGGTAGTATCGAAAGCTTTAGATAAGTCTAATAGAACTGATGAAACTAAGATACCAGAGTCCTGAGCTGAATTGACAGTGTAGGAAGGAGATAAGGGCTGTGTTGGTACTATGTCCAGGGCGGAAGCCATGCTGGGTAGGAGAGAGCAGTTGGTGTTTGGTTAGGAATGGCATGAGCTGCAGGTGAATGCATTTTTCAAGAATTTTTGAGATGGGTGAGAGGATGACTATGGGGCGGAAGGTGGAGAAGTTATAGTTTTTGCCACCTTTATGGAGTGGAAGAATAAAAGCAGAGCGCCATAGTTTGGGTACATAGGACTCGAGTAGTGATCTATTTATCAGGATGCTGATGGGGAGAGCAATACTTTCAGAGGCAATTTTTATGAAGGAGGAGGAGGCATTGGTGCAAGGTTTGAGTTTGGAGAGAAGTTTTTTTATAAGGTAGGTAGACACAGGTTTAAGTTCAAAGATAGGAGTTGAGAGAGGTGAGGTGGAGGAAATTTGGGCAGAGGGGGGTGGGGGGATGTTGTTGGGGAAGGTTTTGGTTAGCTCAGCAATAGTAGAGGTGAAGAAGGTATTGAATAGTTTGGCAATTTCTTGGTCAGATTTGCTAGTATCAGGGCAGGGGTTGTTAGTTGTACCAGGCTTAAGGAGAGAGTTAATGGAGTTCCAGAACTGTTTGGGGTTTTTTTGCATGATTTATTTGTAGATGGTTGTAGTAGGACTTTTTATCTATTATAACTTGTTTTTTGGCTATGTTTCGTAGATGTTTGTATTTAAGTAAGAATACAGGTTCTTTATGATGGAGATAGCTTTTCCAAGATTTATCTCTTTGTTGCATGATTTTCTTGGTTTCTTTAGTTAGCCAAGGGGCAGTCTTGGCTTTAACTCTTTTAGTTCGTATTGGAGCTAGGGAGTTTAGGATAGTAAGAAATTTGGAGTTGAAGAAATCAACGGCTTTGTCTAGGGGTAGTGTTTTTAGTGGGTTCCAGTTGGTGATTTTAAGGGAGTCGGAGAAGGTGGAGGGGTTAAAGTTAGATAAATTATGAGTATGTAAGAGTTTGTGGGAGAATGGGGAAGAGGAAGTAATTCTATGGGTGAAGGCAGAGAGGTGGTCTCCTAGTGGGTCAGGAGTGACACCAGCTGTAGTAGTTCTTTTGGGGTGAGACACCAGGATCCAGTCTAGGATGGAGCCGGTGAGGTTGGTTTTGTTGGGCCTGGTGGTAGAGTTAATAAGCTGTGTAAAGTTGAAGAGATTGATTGATATGGTGGGATTATGATTAATGATTTTTTGCCAGTCAATATTTACATCTCCCATTATGTAGGTTTCGTAATTAATATTTGAGGAGGTCCAAGAGAGGATGTCTTCCAAGGTATTGGTGTTGTTAGCAGGGGGAATGTAAAGGGAGATGATGCAGATACTTTTGTGGTCATTTAATTTTAGAATGCCAGTAACTATTTCAGCATTATTAAAGGAAGGGATAGGATTTGGGAAAGGAGTGATGGATAAGTGATTGGAGTAGATTAGTGCTACACCACCACCTCTTTTATTTAGGCGGTCAGATCGGAGAGATTGAAATCCTGGGGGAAGGAATTCAGTGTCAGTTATGTGTGGTTTTAACCAAGTTTCAGAGATGGCTACTATGTCGGGTGAGTTGTGGTTAAGCCACGCGTGAAAGAGGGTAATTTTATTAGCTAAGCCGTGGGCATTGATGGTGAGGAATTTGAGGTATTTATAATTTGCTTTGTTGTTGGAGGTAAGGTTACTTGTTTGAGAAATGTTTGGTCCAGAGTTGGGATGAATGTAGCCTGCTAAGCAAAGGTAAGAGAGAAGGTGAATAAGTTTGTTAGGAGAGTGTTTGGTTAGGAATGGATGGTAGGGGGTTGGTTTAGGTTTGTAGTATTTGGTGGGGATTTGGAAGAGTTTTAATGTTGAGAGAAAGGTGGAGTGCAAGGGGGTTAAAGAGGCAGAGATATTGTGGAAATGATTTGTAGGGTAGGGAGGTGGAGGTTGATGTGGAGGGATTAGGTAAAGGTTGGTATAAGAGGTGGTATGGTACAGAGGGAGAAGAATGAGGAGCAGGAGTAGTGTGGGGGCAGGGAATATAGTGGGAAAAGAGAGCATCTTAGAAAGTTGTTTGATTAGAGGAGAAAAGAAGTTTGTAGGTTAGAAAGAGTTAGGTAAGAATTGGTGGGTGGGGAGGAGTATTGCTAAACGAGGTATGATTGGTGGAGGGATAGGTGGTTCTAGTGAAAATGGGAGGAGTAGTCTTGTGAGGGGATTGGGTGATGTAAGGGGGAGGGAGTATGGGATGGCAATAAATGTAGGAGTACTGGGGGCGGGTGGAAATTGGGGGCAGGGTAGGGGAGCAGAGTGAGCCCGCAGGGCGAATGGAGCGGGATAGAGCAACAGGGCAGAAGAGTTCATCTGAAAAAGTATCAGCCACTGCAGGTTGGAGCAGAGGTAAGTAGGTAGAAGTACAGTAAGACTGGGTGGAAATAAGTAGAGTTTGAGCAACACTCGAGGAAAATATAAGGTAGGGAAAGTGGAGTAAAGTTAGGGGAGGTTTGGCTTTTGAAGTATTTAGAGGTAAAGTTGGAAATAAAAGAATTAATAGAGTAGGAGCAGACAAAAGGCGGAATGATGGTGCCACCTAGTGGAGAAAGGAGAAATGGCAGGCAGGGAAGGATGGGGAGTAAGATAGAGCAAAGACTCTAAGGTAAAGTAAAATAAGCAGTAAACAAAGAAAAAGGGAGAGCCTTCAAAGGGGTACAGAAAAAGGATAGGAAGCCAGAGGTCACTGAGTACCAGTGAGAGGGGAGTTGTTGTGGTCTGCGGTAGGCTGCTGAGTCATACACACTGAGGGACTGATTAACAAATATGGAAGTTTAGATATTTGAGATTAGGTATAAGGCTACATACATTTACTGAAAAAATAGTTTAGGGATTCCACGCAGAGGTTCGGTTTCAGGTGAGCTCAGACTAGTGTGTAGAGAAGTCCAGGTAAGCCGACTGAGCTTTTGCAGGAGGTAGTCCGTAAGTTCGGGAGGTAGACGGGACCTTCAGGAGTGGAGTAATTTACTGAAAAAATAGTTTAGGGATACCACGCAGAGGTTCTGTTTCAGGTGAGCCCAGACTAGTGTGTAGAGAAGTCCAGGTAAGCCGACTGAGCTTTTGCAGGAGGTAGTTCGTAAGTTCGGGAGGTAAAGCGGGACCTTCAGGAGTGGAGTAATTTACTGAAAAAATAGTTTAGGGATTCCACGCAGAGGTTCTGTTTCAGGTGAGCCCAGACTAGTGTGTGGAGAAGTCCAGGTAAGCCGACTGAGCTTTTGCAGGAGGTAGTCCTCTTTAAGTTAACATCTCCCTAAATTTGCCATAAGAATGCAAACCAAAATCCAGAAGCAGCACTAATTTAATGTGACATGTAACAACTCAAAGTTCAACCAGACATGTTCATCTCATACGTAAATCAGTATAACTGGACTGACCTAAAGCACCTAGCACTCGATGATGCTGTATCTCACTTCAGTAATATATTCCTAAAAATCCTAAATGAACTGGTCCCACTTAGGGAAAAATAAGTTAAATCAAGTCCTGCCCCTTGGCTATCCAGAAGCAAAAACATCTCATAAAACTTACAGATGCTGCCTGGAAAACTTAGGCCACAAACAAAATTCAGCCACACTATCAGAAATTCAGAGAGCTTAGAAACAGTGCCAAATACTATACTAAATAAGACAAACAATTTACACTAACCTCAAAAATAAAAATGATCAGAACCCTTAAGTATTCTGTTTTTTTCATAAATGAGCTTAAAAATCCTGGCCATTCAACACAGCCCTCACCTATGCTCATATCCACGAACTCATATCACATTGCTGTTGAATTTAACTGTAACTTTATTAAATCAGTCTATGCCTTGCTAAACAGCTCTATAAAAAACAATGAGATGAACACATTGCAAACTCCAGTAACTCCCCATAATCTATGTCTCCACCCAATCCCTAGTGCTACTAATTAAATTAAAGCCCACCTTTCTAGTAACAGAAAGTCTACAAGGTGAATATCCAAAAATGGCAGAAGAGGCCATAGCTTGCCCTGTCTCAGTTCTAATAAACCGCTTAAACAATAAATCTTATGTATCTTTACTATGAAAAAGATGATGCATCCTCCCATCCACGGAGGTGGTCATTCTACCAAACTCATCAGTTATAGTCCCATCATCATCATGCAATCCCTCCTATCAAAAATACTTGAGAAGTACATTTAGATCCAGCTCCTATACTACATAAAAAAATGACGGTGCCCTGTGTGGCAGCAGCTACTTTGGCTCTGCAAGGAAATCTGCACTGTTTGTCCTATTCCATGTCTAAATTAAGTGAAAAAATGAAATCATGGAAGATTGCTAACAGTAAGTTAATTTATAGTAGAAAGACTATTCTGGAAATTCTATCCCCAGGCTTGCTGTGTAACAGGTTTGATGATCTGCTCTCTGTGGGGCCTGTGAGGCATACAGCACTTCCCGAGTTACAGGAGCTGGGAATCTTACTCAAACATGGAACAAAATGCCTGGTATGTACAGAATCAACATTACCAGATCGTGGTAAGAGATAGAAATGCAAGAGGTGTGAGAAAACATGCAGAAGAGGATCTAGGGCTGGAATTACTGCAAGGCTCAAAGCAAATCCCTACAGGCCTGCACAGCCATCCATCATGCTGGCAAATGTTTGATCACTGGAAAGCAATATGGACTATATAAGGCTGGAATTATCTACTCAGAACAAGGTAAGGAAATGCTATGTGCTTATTTTTACTGAGACTTGACTAACCTCTAACATTAATGACAGTGCAGTCCATGTGGAGGGGCTATCACTTTTTAGAGCAGACAGAATACATTCTTTCAGTGGTAAGTCCAGAGAGGGAGGTGTCTGTATATACATCAATAACAACTGGTGTACCATTTGTGATATACTATCATCACACTGCTCAGATAATCTAGAGTTTTTGTCACTGAAATGCAGACCCTTTTATCTATCCAGGGAATTTAACAGCATCTGCATCACTGCTGTCTGCAGTCCTCCCAGTGCTAATCCATATGAGGTAATGACTACATTACAGCAGGCTATAAATGAACTGCAAAACCGAAATCCAGACTGTGTTCATATAGTGGCAGGTAAGTTTAATCAGGCCGACTTGAAAATGGTTCTGCCCCATCATTTCCGATATGTAGACTTTGCAACAAGGGGGTAAAACACTCTAGACAAGGTATACAGCAATGTTAAGTTATCATTTAAGGCAGTGCCTTACCCACACCTGGGAAACTCTGACCACCTCTCCATATTATTACCAACATATAAACCATTGCTAACTAGAGGGAGACCAACAGTGAAACAAGTAAGAGTATGGCCAGAGGGTGCTGTCTCAGCAATCCAGGACTGTTTTGAGAGCACAGACTGGAGCATATTCAAGGAGGCAGCTACTGAGAACCAATGCATCAGCCTGGAGGAGTACACCGAGGTGGTGATGGGCTACATCTCGAAATATGTGGATGATGTGACAGTCATCCAAACCATCATCACATGAGCCAACCAGAAACCCTGGTTGATGAGAGAGGTGTACGAGCTACTGAAAGCAAGGAACACAGCCTTCAGGTCTGGAGACAGAGACATCCTCAGAACAGCCAGAGCGAATCTGAAGAAGGGAGTGAAGAAAGAAAAATACACCTATGGCAGAAAGATCCAGAGCTACTTCACTGACCAAAAAGACCCCAGGTGCCTATGGCAAGGTATCCAGTCCATAACTGACTGCAAACCCCTGTCTTCGCAATGTGAATAAATAAGGAATTCCTAAATAAGCTGAATGTCTACTTCAGCAGATTCGAGGAAGGGAACGGAACAAAAGAGAAGAAAATGCCCAATGGCCATGAGAAGATGCTGAAAAGCGGCTGGGCCTGACAACATCCTAGGGCTATTGCTCAGGGACTGCACAGTACAACTAACAAATGTCCTCACAGATATCTTTAATAATTCTCTGAGTCAGCAAATTGTTCCGAAATGCTTCAAGGACACGACAATCATTCCATTACCAAAGAAGTCTCCACCATCTTGCCTAAATGACTACTACCCTGTAGCCCTCACCTCCACAATGATGAAATGCTTTGAAAGTTTGGTCAAGAATGCCATAACATCTGGGCTGCCTGCTAATCTTGACCCTCTGCAGTTTGCTTACCAAGCAAACTGCTCTACGGCAGATGTCATCCCTCTAGCACTCCATGTATCCCTAGAACACCTTGAGAATAAAAATGCCTATGTGAGGATACTATTCATCAACTTCAGCTCTGCTTTTAACGTGGTCATCCCTCTTCATCTGGTAATGAAGCTACTCCTACTAGGCATCAACAGTCCATTTTGTAACTGGATTCTTGACTTTCTCACAGACAGACCTCAGAAAGTGTGTACAGGAAATAACTCCTCAGATAGCATCACTCTTAACACTGAAGTCCCACAAGGATGTGTACTAGCTCCTTTGCTGTTCACCCTGTTAATACACAATTGTACAGCCAGGTACAATACAAACCACATCATCAAGTTTGCTGATGACACAACAGTG
Organism: Protopterus annectens; assembly: GCF_019279795.1. NCBI lineage: Eukaryota > Metazoa > Chordata > Ceratodontiformes > Protopteridae > Protopterus > Protopterus annectens. The sequence goes on along the minus strand of NC_056725.1, from coordinate 1,706,345,259 downwards.
GTGGGCCTCGTTAGTAACTATGATAAAACAGTGTATAGAGATGAGGTCAAACAGCTGATTATCTGGTGTGGAAATAACTTAGCACTAAATGTAAACAAGACAAAAGAGATAATTACAGGAAAAATCATAAGGAACATTCTCCCCTCACCATCGATGGGGAAACACTGGAAAGAGTGAGAATCACAAAGTTTCTGGGACTGTTCATCGATGAGGACTTGTCTTGGAACACCAATACAAATGCCATAGTCAAGAAAACAAACCAGAGATTGCACCTTTTGAGAAGGCTGAGGAGAGTGAATCTCCCATCGACAGTTCTCACTACCTTCTGCAGAGGTACTGTAGAAAGCATCCTGATGAACAACCGTGTAGTATGGTATGGAAGCTACTCTACCTCTGAGCACAAATCCCTCCAGCCGAGAGGATCATCAAGACCATCTTACCACCTGTCCATGACTTGTACTGATTCAGATGTCTCAGCAGGGCCAGAGGAATAATTAGACTACACTCACCCTGCTAACAGACTGCTCCTGCATCTATCATAAGGAAAATGCTTCAGAAGCATAGGTTGCAGAACTACGAGATTCAAGAACTGCTTCTTCCCTAATGTCATCAGGCTGCTGAACTATAGTAACAACTATGCTCCATGATGGCCATCTGGGTCAGTAGAAACTGTAGTAGCTTGTCTCACATTGTGCATTAACCTGGTTACCAGTCTAATCTAATACTTAGTGTAATGTTGACCATGACTGTTAACTTACAGACCATCTGGAGCAGTAGCAATGCAGTAAAATATCTCTTCTTTCAGTGCAATACAAGTTACGAATTTGTAAATTAACCATAGTGCAATACTCTAAGGTTCATAGTGCAATCCTCTAATGTTCACAGCGCAATACTTAAATGTCTCTTTCTGTGTAAGAATGAATGCAATGTCTTAACCAAGTACCTGTGCAATACTAAAGTCTCATACAAGTAAGTGTTCAATGTGAAAAGTGTTAAAATGTGTTTCTAATTATGTGCAGTATTAGTCTGTCTACTGGCATGCCCATGATGTAATATCTAGGTGTTATATGTGTAAATGTCTGTGAAAATAGTCTATATGTTGTCTGCACATTGAGTCCAAAGACATGGAATTTTGTTCAGTTTTTGCACTTGTGTAATTTCTGAATCGCAATAAAATTTACTTTGATTTTGACGTCACACAAAATGCACTCTTGTCTCTTTCATAGCATGGTTTACATCCCCAGCACAGTACCCCCACCTTCTTCCTTAACTTCATTAATATTGTTAACACAAAGAAACATTTTGCTAAACTTGTATCTGTTTTCTTTCTTGATCTATCCAAAGCTTTTAACACTGTCTCCTACCCTATACTCAAAAACATTCTTCAGTCTAGGCCTTGACAATTTCTGTCTATCCTGCTTTCCTAGTTACCCTTCCCAACAGACTCTGTGCTGTAAAATGGCTCACTGACACCTTATCCTTTCTCCCTGTTGCATTTGAGGTCCCACAAGGAACAATACTGGAACCTATCCTGTTCAGCATCTTTGTTAATGACCTTTATCTGACCAGTAAGTATACTACCTTAGTAGAGTACTCAATTAATTCTACCATCATCTGCTCAGCAAACAACTTTGATTTCCTATAAAAACTGACCCAGTTGTCATTCACTTCCATAGAAAACTGACTGACTACCTCCCAGCTATTCAGAAACCCTAACAAAACTTATTTTCTTCATTCCCAGATACCTTACAATAAAAACCACAAGAAGACCTCAGAGGACCAGAGAACTGAGACCAATTGCCAGTTGCCACTCCGAAGGATAGTTTCTATAAGAGTGGTGTGCTAGTAATCCTTCAATAGTTGTAATAAAAACAAGGTTAAATTACCAGAGAAAACTGTATCCAAAGGTGAAAAATCAGCACATGGAAATCCAAAGTTGCTTTTAATAATCCACAAACAATGTTAAAAAACTTTACAATAAAGAAAGCATCCTTCACTAATGTCTCTTCCAACAACACCAAAAGTGCCAAACTACTAAGAATTTACATAGATGAAGACATAAAGTTTGATGTCAACATTCAACATAAAGTAAAAAAAAGCAAAAACTAAGCACTTTCTATATGGAAAAACCATATCAATCTAACACCAAAATATGTCATATCACCACTACCCACCCTATACCTACTCTGCACTACAGATCACTAGTACTGACAAACATCTAACTAACTCAACTAAACAAACTTGAGCAGTACTACAACAAGGTCGCCAAATTTGCAGCCAGCCTCCCCCATGAAGCAGTACTCTGTATGGCCCTCAAAGACCTCCAGTGGCTTGAACTATGTCATCAACTCAGATACTCCCAAGTTCCTATTATCAGTGATCTAATAAACAAACCAAATGACTGTCAGTCTCTAGCCAACTTATACAGTCATACAACACACCCAGAAGCTTGCACTTTCCTGACAAAAACCTTCTATATATGTGACACCCCTGCACTGGCCTAGTAATCAAGGAGCCTCAATCCTCACCACTAGCACCAGCGAGGGACATGCACATTGGGAGGATGACAAGTACACACACAGTAAAGTACAATTTCCCTTAAGAGCACACAGAGATCACAGTCAGTCTGGGGCTGGTTTCTCCCTCTCTGTCCAGATCCCCAATAAGACTCCCCACTGGCAAAAATATAGGGTTAAGATCTCAGCTGAGTGGTCAAGCCAAAACCTCTAGCACCATCTCTGTCCACCCAGTGCTTTGTGTCCCTGCCCAAGTAGCTGAAACACACACACACACACACACACACACACACATACACACACTTTGAGATTTGATTTATATACAAATACACAGACACTCCTGGAGAACACTGGCACAGGTTTTCTAGCTATGCCCCCTTCTGCCCAGACTATAAGGTAGTAATCACTGACACCAACCACCCTTACTTATCAGCTACTGTAAGGCCCTTCCCAAAGGGTGACCAGATCTACTGTGTAATATTGCTATTATCCATATGGTAAGTGTGATCAACAGCAAGGCTATTTAAGAGTGGCCTGTACAGTTTCACCAAATACGTATGCAAGTACTCTAAGAGCTTAAATATATCTAAACAAATCAGCCACAATTAAAAGGTTTAAATATATTATATTTAATAAATAATAAAAGCACAAGACAATACTCAATAACTCAACACAGTGACAACAGAGTTCAGAATCACAGGAAATACTTCAAAACAACATTGCAGGGCAGTCTCAAATAAATACAGAAAACATCTAAACTAATCTTTACTGTATTCCTGTCTATTATCTAAAAGATACTTTGCCCTAAATAACTTACTTACAGAGCAAGACAAGTGCTGATGAGAGGGTGTTGTCAGATCCAAAGACAAATACAAAATGCACAGACTTTCTCTGAGAGATAGTTCTTAAATTAATAATACACATTACTGCTGAGTTTTGGGATGACATCACTCTTTGTCACCTCTGCCTTCAGTTCCCAGGCTAACAGAAACTTAAAATGTAACACCTCTGTGTCAAAAATACTTATCTCTTAGAAGTTTGCCTGGAACTGGAAGTCGTAAAACAATTAAGCACTTTTACCTTTGAAACCTGTAATTATTTCTGTTTCCAGGCAATAGAAAACCTCCTTGCTCTAGATATCCTCTCTCTTTGCATTAACTAATTTTATAGCACAGTCGTAAACAATTTCAACTTATTTTTTCAGAATTTTGCCAAGTTAACTCTGTATGTTCCAACTTCTACCATGACAACATATATTTGCACATGTATATACATTTCTGTTCTTTTTCATTAGGGTACACTGTGGTTACATTTTTTATGCTCAGTACATAAGTACATACTTAGTACATAACATACAGTTCAACACATACTATTGCACCAGCAGTTTAATACACACATAACATATAGTTCTCTTATATTTGTAAGACAAGCCTATGGATCATATTAACATTCACAAATGACATATGATTATTTACAAAATTCCAGGTAGCTGGGCTGGCAGTGTCATATTTCTAAATAAATCATATTAATATTTTCAAGTGACATATAATTATTAACAAAATTCCAGCTAGCTGGCCTGGCAGCATTTCACAACAAAAACTTAATAACTCTTCAGGCCATTCTCTCTATTCTTATTAAGTGTCAAAAACCTGGAACTCCATCTAGCTAACAATAAGACTGGACTATTTACTACAGTCATTCAAACTATAGCTAACATCTCACTTACTCAAGTCCTGACTCTGAATAATGTGCTGTGCCAGATTAGCACATCACTCCTCCTCAACCTCATCCCTGCTCAACTCCCTCCATATCCCCCTCCTACCTGTACTGTAACACACTCTGTTTCCCCCTTTTGTTATACTCCTTCTCTCTCAACTACCCTTGTCTTCTATTTCTCAACTCTAGCTCTCTCACCACTATACTTCTTGAAAGACATATTGCTTTTGTTGAAATAGCAACAATGTAGCTGCCTGTATACTGTATCAAATTTGAAATGCAGTTCTCCCTCTTTTGAAAAATATTGTAGCAGCTATTGTATAGTATTGCCTTTCAAATGTTAGTGTCACTCTGTCTATTACAGTTGTGCCCAGTTAGACTTTCCTGGCAAATAAGAGTAATAAATCAATAAGTAAAATAAATAAGTGCAAAGCTATCATCAGAAGATGGGAAGGTAGAAGTTTGTTAGCTGGGGAAAATAATTAAATAATTAAGCATTTAAATAGTTTATTTATTTATTTATTTATTTTACATTTATTTTACATTTGTTGACCGGGAATGTCTGGCTGGGCTAAAAGCCCTTTTTCAGTAGAGGCCTGGGGAGAAAAGCTCCAGGTAATACAAATCTTTACAATTCAAGGTAATCTAAGAACTCATGCAATAATACAATGTGCATAAAAGTGAAAAACAAACATCAGTACTGTGTTACAAATAAAGATACAAATGCATGGAAAATTACATGAAAGCAATAGCAATAGGTATTTTTTTTTTAATAAATGAAATTATTCAATATACATGGGCAGTTTGGAGTGCAGGTATACAAGAGGTGGGAATTAGGAGCCAGAAATATATGGAGCCTTAAGAATGTGCGGTACATAAAAGCAAACTGTGGGTAAGATAAATGTATGCATATATAATACTTAGCTCTCAGTAACTACAGCATATAGATTTGATGCTGTTATGAATAACAGTTCTGGAATAAGTAATACAAGTTTTTATAAGATGCTATAATTTCAGAACATTTAATTAATTCGTCAACCTATTGTCTAAACAGCCACAATTAAACCCAGAACATAAGATAAATGAGTATATAAGTGGACCATGAATTAAAACGCTAACCGGTTAGAAAGAATCAGAAGCACACAGATATAGTGGTAGAAGGAGGAGGTACGCAGAATATTTACTCCCAGGAGGACAGTGTACAGACACAAGGAAAGGAAATGTATTAGGGGAGCTGTAGGTCATTGAAAGGTTATATTTTTAGGACTTTTGTGGGAAGGCAGACAGGAATGGAAAAAATTCCACAGAATTTTAAGCACTGTGTGAAAGACAAAGTGTATTCTGTAGAATGTAGTAACTGACCAGACCATGTAACTTTTTTTACTTTCTTAATTTATTACCTGGGTATGCCCATTGGACACAAGTGTCCCTTTTCATGGATGACCAAGGAGCACTGTCTGGTTAAGTAAATTTCACAGAGTCACATATTAGGCAAATGAAGGTAAAAGGATTCAGACTTTGTACTTTTGTTTATAGCACACAGCCCATTAACAGTTCAGAATCTTAATCCTCTGCAACAAGTTCTGGACTGACCGGCATAATCTAGATAAACTAAGATTTTCTCTCTTGTCAGAATTTTAATGATTTATTTATTGATTTCTTTACAGTTTGATTACTGGGGAAGTCCATTGGGCCCAGAGAGCTCGTTTTCAGTGCAGGCCCAGGGAGAAAAGCTCCATGAAACAGATTACAGTATAGATAGAAGTCCAGTAAAAATAAAAGTACAAGTACAAATGCATATCAAATAATACAAAGCATGAGTACTATTGCCCATAGTGAAAAAAGATCATGCAGATACATTTTAACAAATTCACACAGTTAAAGTCAAAAGTCAAGAGCTATTTACAATATTTACAGAGTGTGAGAGATTGTATGGGAATCAGCTATAGAAGGTTATAGCCAGCTATAAGGTGCTTAGGAACCCAGGAGGATACCCTCCCAGGGGCTTTTGTTAAAGAGTTCTAGGTAGGGAGAATGCAGCTACATTTCCATTTGGAGGAGAGGTAGGTGTAAAGCTGAGTTTTGAAGTTGTTTGTGTTTGACATTACCCTTAGTATGGAAGAGAGAGAGTTCCATTTCTTACCTAAGGAGAAGGAGAGGAGAAGTTGTCCAGCAGGACGTTCAGGTTTGTGGACAGTAATTAAGTTTTGGTGTTTAGATCTGAGAGTTCTATTTGGGGTATGTGGGGAAAAGATGTTAGTTATAGTGGGCCATTTGGTTGGATTAAATATTAGTCTATGTGCTGTAGTGAGATGGAGGAAGTCCAGGTAATTTGTGAATTCTAACCAGTTGATGGACTGGAGGGTAACACAGTGATGAGTGGAATGTTTGGCTTTGGTGGCAAATTTAGAAATTTTGTTATAACAGCTTTCAAGTTTGGAAGTGATGGAAGAGGATAGGTTGGATAGTAGCGGGACGCCATACAGAAGGGAGGGAGGTAAGAGGAGGCCAGAGTATGCCTGGTAGAAGTAGAGAGGATGTGGTTGTTCCTGTATAGCATACCTAGTTTATGGTGGGTTTTCTTTATATTTTGCTGAATATGGATGTCGAACTTGAGGTGTTCGTCTATAGTTACACCAAGTAGTTTGGCAAAGGTAACAACTTTGATCGGAGAGTTGTTTTGGCTAAGGACTTGGAAGGAATTTTTATCAAAAGAGAAAGATTTTGAGAGTGCGAATAGTAGTATTTTAGATTTGTTAGCATTGAGAGAAAGGTGATTTTGGTGCATCCAGATCTCAGTAGTTGAGAAGGCAGTCTGAGTTTTAGATAGGAGTTCAGAGAGGTTAGAGGCAGAGCAGACAAGTGTCGAGTCATCTGCATATTGGCATTAGGAATAGCAGAGTGAAAGTTATTGATAAAGATATTAAACAGTATTGGTCCAAGTATGGACCCCTGTGGTACTCTGGCAGGGGTGGGTAAGAAAGGTGAGGTGCCTTTTTTCCATTTCACAGCCTGAGATCCATCTGACAGATAGCTTCAGAACCAGGAATGAGTGTTTTGGGAGAGATTTAGGTTAGAGAGGTGACTTAGAAGGTGCTTATGGGAAACAATATCTAATGCTTTAGAGCAATCTAGGAGCACTGTGGAGACTAAGTTCCGAGAATCTCAGGTTTGATTGACAGTTTCTAAGAATGAGAGTAGAGCTGTTATGGTGCTATGTCCTGGTCGGAAACCATGTTGGGTAGGGGTAAGAAGTTGTTTTTCAGTCAGAAAAGGCATAAGTTGGAGGTGGATACATTTTTCTAGGATTTTGGAGATTGGAGCGAGAAGAGCTATAGGGCGGAAGTTTGAAATGTTAGTGTTTTTGCCTCCCTTGTGGAGAGGAAGAATAAAGGTGGAATGCCAGAGTTTAGGGACATAGGATTCCTTTATGGATCTATTAATTAGGATACTAATTGGGAGAGCTATACCATCAGCAGCAGACTTGAGAAAGGAAGAGGGGATGTTGGTAGGTGTATTGGAGCAGGGTTTAAGTTTGGATAGAAGTCTTTTTATGTTATTAGTGGAGACAGGTTTAAGCTCAAACATAGGGGGGATATTATGTGGGAACTTAGATGAGGTAGAATGTAGGAGAGATGGGTCGTTGTTGGGAAGTGTTTTCGTTAGGTAGGATATTGACTCTATAAAGAAAGAATTGAATAGTGAGGCTAATTTGAGGTCAGATTTTCTTGGGTCTGGACAGGGGTTATTTTTGGAGCCCAGGTTGAGAAGTGAGTTTATGTAGTTCCAAAAAAGCCTAGGGTTTTGGGGATGGTTGCACTGGAGCTTAGTGTAGTAGGATTTTTTGTCTTTGAAGATTTGTTTTTTTGCAATGTTATGGAGCTGTGTATATTGGAGAAAGGTTTTGGAAAGTTTATTATTTTGGTAAAGCTTCCAGGATTTGTTCCTTTAATGAATGATTCGCTTTGTTTCTTTGGTTAGCCAAGGAGTAGTTATAGTTTTTATTCTTTTTTTCCTTGGTGGAGCTGGGGAATTTAGAGTGTCTAGGAAAGTAGAATTAAAGTGGTCTATGGCTTTATCGAGTGGAAGGATTTTTAGAATGTTCCAATTCTTTGAGATAGTTAGAGAAGGTTTTGGGGTCAAATTTACTAAGGTTGTGGGTCTGAATATATTAATGTTAGTGTGGATGGGAGGTGGTTACATGGTAAATAAAAGTTGGGAGGTGGTCACTAATAGAGTAAGGAATTGTGCCAGAGTTGGTAATTTTATTTGGATGGGTGACTAAGATCCGGTCAAGAGTGGATCCTGGGGGATTTGTTTTATTGGGTTTGGTGATGGAGTGGGTTACTTGTGTAAAGTTAAAGAGGTTAATGGACAGGGAGGGTATGGGACTGTTGATTTTATTCCAGTCGATGTTTACATCACCTAATATGTAAGTTTCAAGGTTCATTTCAGCTGAGGCCCATTGGAGTATGTCTTCAAGGGTTGAGACATTATTTCCGGGTGGGATATAAAGGGCGATGATACAGAGGCTTTTGTGATTATTCATTTTTAATAGACCGACTGTTAGTTCTGCATTGGTGAATTTAGGAATGGGGTTTGGTAGGGGAATTAAGGTAAGTAGATTGGAAAAGATTAATGCAACGCCGCTGCCTTTTTTCTTTGGGCAGTCACATCTAAGAATGTGAAATCTAGAGGGTAGGATTTCAGAGTCAGAGATGTGGGGTTTGAGCCAAATTTCAGAGATGGCTACAGTGTCAGGTGGGTTATGACTTAGCCATGCTTGAAACCGATGTGCTTTGTTGTTGAGACTCTGGGCAATGAGTGTGAAAAATTTAAGAGTATTGTAGGGGGGTGAAAGGTTAGAGGAAGGGGTGGATAATTGTTATTTGTGTGTGGTTTAGGTGCAGGGTTGGGGTGAATGTATCCAGCTAAAATGAGGTTATTGAAGGAAGTTATTTTAGTGTGTTTGGTTTGGATTTAGGGTATTCTGGATGGTCTAGTATTTGTTTAAGAGTAAGTGTCTTAGCAGTAATGGAAATAATTTTAGGATTAAAAAGGTGCAGAGGGTTGAACTGAAACAGTAAGGAGGAGATGGAAAAGAAATGATTATTTGTGTGAGGGAGGAGATGGTTTTGTATGGGAGTATGGTAAGGAGTAGAGAGTGGAAGCTGATTGAAGGTATAGGAGTTGGCATGGTATAACGTTGTTAGGAGTTGTAAGAGGGCAATGGGGGTTTGGAGTGTTAGGAACAGTAAGGAAAGCTTGGTTAGAAAAAGGTAGTTTAATATGGGAGGATTTGTAGTTGGAGAGAAGAGCTGTGGGTTGAGAGGTGGTAGTGAAAGAGTGATGCATTTAATTAGTGATGTATTTAATTTCTGTGGGTGAAAGGAGGAGGGGTAAAGAGGGGAAGGCTTTGATTGGATGGTTGACTGTGGGTGAAAAGAGGAGGGGTAAAGAAGGAAAGACTTTGACTGGATGATTGACTGTAGATGAAAGGAGGAGGGGTAAAGAGAGGAAGGCTTTGACTGGATGGTTGTCTTGAGTGGGTGGGGAGTGGTTGAAATAAAAGTAGGAGTAGTGGCGGTGGGTGGAAATTGGGGGCAGGGTAGGGGAGCAGAATGAGCCCTCAGGGCAAACGGAGTGGGTAGAGCCAAGGAGAAGGAAGAAAGCCAGCAGAAAGTTATCAGTGAAGCTGAGAACTAGCGCAGAGGTAAGGAGGCACTGGCATAAAGTACTGTGTGTGTGTGTGTGAAATTAGAATGATGCAGAGGGTTGACAGGGGATAGAAGCTGAAAACAGGGTAGTAGCAGTTTAGTAGAATATAGTAAGTATTAATAGAGCTAAAACAGGGCAGTGGTAAATTAATAGAACAGTTACAGTACTTTTGGCTTGTATTAAAAGGTAGGTAGTGGTTGAACAATGCTACCTGGTGGACTAAGTACAATGGTAAGCTGCGAGCACTCAGAGGAGGGGAAAGCCTAGGAGAGTAAAGGGAGATAAAATCCATGGTAGACTGCTAGCGAATGCATGCAGGGTTAATATACAACAGTGGTAGGTATAGGATATATTTTTATTTTACGATAGAGTACATACACGTTTGATGTTACTGTACAAATGAATGAGTGGAATTTTAATTTTAATTGAGAGATTTATCATTTGGAGAATGGTAGCTGCAAGAACACAGTTCTTCTGATCCCAAATTCCTGAATTTAGAAGTCATAGAACATTTATACATTTATGGGTCTGCTGCCAGAGTACAACTCTGTAGGGCATTTTCTCCCATGCAGAATGTTTCTCTTTCATTGTAGTTGTGTGACCAAATAGTTAGTATATGTAAATAACAGGGTATATGGGGGTGCAAGTCTCTTCAAATGGGGGAGTATCAGTGTGCTTCTCATCCTGCAAAAAATGTTTATTAATGAACGTTGCCCACAATTTCATCAGGTTTGTTTTGCACTGGGTTTGGCTCACCCCATTTGTTGTTTAGGGGTTATGCTTTCGGTTCTTCTTGTACAGCCCTTTTAACATGACTATCTGGAAGCAGTTTTGACAGGAGGTGGGAACTGTAAAGCAAATGAACACAAAAATATGGGAAAGTTTGCACCTGTCTCTGAAGAGATGGGAAAACATATAAAATGGAGTTTACAAGCATATTATAATGTAGTTACAAGGTAGTTTTGATGCATCCTCAGGAATCCAAACAGTAGTCTGTGGTCAGATGAACCAACCATATACATATGAGTACAAAGGGAACAGCATGCTCTAGAATGATCATTGCATACCTATGCTTTAATGGAACCAAGTTGTTATGGTAGGCTTGGTAAAGCAGCCAAATGGCAAACTAAATCATTCATAAGGCTATGTAAGAATTAGCTGCTGTAATATTACAACTGTATGTGTGTGTGTGTGTGTGTGTGTGTGTGTGTGTGTGTGTGTGTGTGTGTGTGTGTGTGTGTGTGTGTGTGTGTGTGTGTGTGTGTGTGTGTGTGTGTGTGTGTGTGTGTGTGTGTGTGTGTGTGTGTGTGTATGTGTGTGTGTGTGTGTGTGTATATATACATATATATATATATATATATATATATATATATATATATATATATATATATATATCTTAGAGTGACACAGCACATGCAAATGTCAGTGATTCAGTGATATGAGTTACTATAGAACACAGAATAAAAGGGATGTGTATTGTAACTTGCAAATGTTATCTACTCCTAGATTCATCTGTCATATTCAGACAAGATGTGAACACTAAGTCGAAAGATCAGTCCAGCAAAAGGTATAGCAGAATCCAATGTATCATTTTTCAGCATGTTATGGTGTATTATGACTGATCTTATTACTTTGTTTTGGAGTTCAATGGCTCCTTTTAGACTTTTGTTTTTTAAAGACTATGATAAAAACTTTTATTACCTACCATGTTATCCATGTTCTTATTTTCTTTGGTAACAGCTGCATCAAAGTACTTTTATATTGTTATACAAGCCTCCTGATTTTTCTTTTCCACGCATACTCACTCTGCTTCATTTTGGACATCTAGCTGTAGAAGATAGGTCCAAGAATAAACTCTTACTGTAGATTTAGTTTTAACATTTTGAATGAATTTCATAGCCGTCACTGATTTCATCACAATGTCCTATGGAAAGCATAGGTTTAGCTCTAGAAATTATTGTACTGTAACAGAACTGCAAATGCTCTGCAAATAATGGTCAAAATAATATTATATGGATGACTACTCATCAATTTAAAATTCTGAAAAAAATATTTTAAACTTCTAATGAAGTGACAACTGTTTAAAAACTAACAGATGTGATAGGCAATGTTTTGAACAGTATGTTCAGAGGCAAGAGGAAAGAGATAAATTGAGAAGATAAATAGTAGTTGTAGCACAGGTTATATATAGTAAAAATTGCTATAGAAGCAAAAGCAGTATAAAATAAGTACTAATAATCATTCTGATGGAGGGAGTGACATTGGTTATAGCTTTTATAAAGTGATAAAATGTTATAGTATCCTTACTGAATTATTAAGTGAATGCTTTACATTTGATATAAAATATCCTCATTAAAGTTATATGAACATTAAAAATGGAAAAGCTACAGGGGGTAATTTTAAATGGAGGTGTACTTCATTATTAAATGTTGATCATGTGAATTATATAGAGAAAGATGAGAAAAATGTTGTTGTTTGTCTTTCGGCGTTTTCCCGGTAAGGGGTCGCCACCGCGGAACTCCGGTCCACTAATGACTGGCAGTAGATGTTTACGAAACTCTGAGGTGCCAGCTCGATGCCCAACCTTCAACGAAGGCACGCCCATTTACGCACGCATGTCTTTCGAACACTACCCAACCGTGGGGAGGACATGCAGACTCCACACAGAAGGCACTCCCAAGCCACGCCAAGAAGCGAACGGGAGAACCTCTTGCTGTGAGGTAACAATGCTACCGCCATACCACCGTGGGCAGAAAGATGAGAAGAATAATGTATGAAATTATAGACGAAGTCTGGAAGCACTGATAAAAGTAAAAGTATTAGGAATGTGTTAAGAATTTTGAGAAGGGTTACTGTTTGGATACATTTATGAAAAGAGAAGGAGGCAATTAGTAGCAAGTGACATAACCAAAGCAAATATTTAAATAAGTCATAGAAGATTATGGGAAGTACTGCACAAATGTAATTTGGATAATAAAATGATAATGTTTATACAGTCAGTATACAATAATGGTATAATAGTGCAACTATTTTTGCACTGCATTGCAATCACT